>NC_142208.1:36079823-36353322 GCF_049639895.1 Pseudopodoces humilis | reverse complement strand
GACTGAGAGAACGCGGAATGAGATGAGCCGGGTGAGAACGAAGGCGAGCTGATGAAGCTCGCAGAACCAGGGAGGAAGAAGATGCTGATGGAACAATGAACTCCGAGACTGCCAAGATGGATGCCCGAGAATCTGAGGGCCACAGTCCCCTACCTATCTTTGCGTTTCTTCAAGTCCTAAGCCGCAACAATGGATCCTGGCGGCGCACGGCTGTCGACACAGCTCGGAACAAGACCTCTAAAAGACATCCGATCGGATGCTTTTCAAAACAGACACGATTCCAAGGCCTCTGAGAGCTCCCAAGGCAAAGCTTCGATGGCGTCGGGCCGAGGAGCCCAGAGAACAGAGATGCTATAAGTGACACCGGGGTTTCTGGTAAGCCCCCAGAAGAGATAAGGCATGGCACGTACAACACAAGAGGCACAAAAGACACAGAAGGCACGACAGACGAGTGACACGACACACCCTGGGATTGCTCTGTCCTGCACACCTCAGCACTGTGAGCAAAAGTGAGGCTCTCCCACCGTGTGGCCTAAGGGGCCACAGCCTGGACCTCCCCCTCCCCAAAGCTGATTCAAAAATCCCAGGTCACGAGCCCCGACCCGGCACCCCGCTTTCATCCCCTCTGCGGGTCGTAGCCTTCGACTTAGCTCTCGGATGCCCGGTGGGGAGGATCCACACGGGGCGCCAAGGAAGGCTGCATTTGCCATCTGGGAAGTTCCTGCCATCGCCAGGATGTCGTCTCTTGGTCAGCTACAACCAAGAAGACGAAATATCAGTGCAGGATCTTAGCGGCACATCTGTGAAAACCCAGCACTTACCTTCTCTAGAGAATGCCCAGGTTCATGGGCTGCACACTTCACCCCACAGGGAGGCAGAGGCTTGCTTCACACTGGTATTGGCTGACACAGCCAAATTACCACCACCTCAAGGAGGGGAGGAAGACTCTCCAGTCAGTGAGGGACAGGGAGCCCAGGGTACCCCAAGGATGGAAACCCCAGCTTATATGACAGCAGTAGGCCCTAGCACCCACTATCACTTCCTCGCTGGCCCTAGCACCAGGGGTACTGCCTGCACCTCTCGTGGGTTCTGGCACTCTGCTGCTTTAGGGTTCCTGCCTGCAGCTGCCTCAGGGGAATGGAAGCACTGTTAGGGCTGCTGTTTAGGGTTTGAATAGTCCTGTACTCTACCTTATATCCCAACCTGTAACTCTTATTTTCACTGTTTGTCTCCAGCCCTCGAGCTTTTGTCCTCTGAAGCCCTCCCTCAGCCTCCCTGTGTCACTGCCAAGCTGCCCCACTGAACCCTACAAACTTACAACCCTACGCTTGCAACCGGGGATGCTCCTTATCCATAGGCCCCAAGAGATGTCCCTTAGCCGGGACCAGGCAATCCACAGTTGCTCCCTACCCTACCTAAGTTTGGCCCTGAGACAGGGCAGAGGCTGACAGAGCCGAACTCTTTGCGGAGGCCAGGCACAAAGCCTTACCAACCGCCGCCTCGAGGAGGGGTGGGAGCAATCCCCGGCTGCGGAGGGACAGAGAGCCCAGGGTGGGGCGGGGCGGGAAACCCCCTGTTTCCCCAACCCTGCGGATCGTCCCCCCACTATCTCTTCCCAGCTGGCCCTAGCACAAGGGGTACTGCCTGCAGCTCTCGTGGGTTCTGGCACTCTGCTGCTTTAGGGTTCCTGCCTACAGCTGCCTCAGGGAAACGGGAGCGCTGTTAGGGGCTGCTGTTTAAGGTTTGGGGTGGGGTATACCTGAATTCCACCTTACCTATACCCCTTTTATTTTCACTGTTTACTCAGCCTTTTTTTTTCTTGGAATTCTTGTGACAGATTGAGGGCACCGGGGAGGGACTGCCATGATGAAATCAAAAGGGAAAAGGAGAAAGATCACCCCTGCAAATCCACACTGGCTCAGCTGTTCAGCTGCTGCTTCCTGGCAAAAAGCTTTGTCCATCACCACCTCCTTTAAGCAGTGCTCCAGGTCCAAGTGCATCCAGGTGCTCCCCCAGACCCTATGAGATGCTCTCACCGTCACTCCATCAGATGCCACTGGGAGCCCACCAGAAACTCCTATCCTCCAGCAGATCCATGCCAGTGTTGTTTTACCACTCGTATTTGGCCCTGTAATAACGGCAAAATTGTTGCCCTCCATCAGGTACGTGTTGTTAGACACAGGTTTTTCCATAGCCATCTTTTCAAGAACGGGGTGCCATCCCTGCTTGATTGCTAAATTATCGGTAAATTCTGGAAAACCGAAATGAGAAAAAAAAAATCTAAGACACTGACAAAGTTAATATGGGAACCTTTACATTGTTAAACTAGTATGTTTTGACATAAAGTGAATTCTTCCAAGCCTACTACAAAAATCACATTCCTAAAAATAAAATAACCAAAAAACAAACAGCATCAAATTCCCACCAATACCATCAATAAAATCACAATACCTCCACTAGCCAAGGGAAAAAAATCTTAACCTAGAAAAAATCTGAACCCCCTCAAAAAGATTCAGCACTGAAACACATCTCATCCTAACACTTCAACTAACAACACTAAAATAAATTTTCAAAACAAATATTCCCTCTATCCACACCACCAATACCACATAAAACAACTAAAGTACTCTCATCACAGTGCATCCGTGTCAAAAATCTAAATTGCCCTAAAATCTTTAAAATAATCACAAATTAACCCCAAAATAATAACTTTAATCTCACTAACAAAAAGACCCAAAACAGGTAACACAAACAAAACCCACACCATACAACCAACTACCAGCAAAAACAGATGCTATGCTCTTTCACTAACAGTTCTTATCACATCAGAAAAGTTAAACGTAAATAAAAAGCAACCCTATTGAACTCCACACAACAAATCACATCAACTATTAAAAAATACTCAGACCAACTCACTAAACTCAAAACCATTCAACTAACCCTAAACATCAGCAAAAAACCACCAAAGCTCTACATTTATACTAATACCTAAATACTCACCAATACTCTATAAAAAAATTTAATAGCTCATTAAAAACATAAAAAACCAAACTACTAAAAGCATCACCCCCAAAAATACACCTATAAAAATCCACCATATAAATGCCTGTGTCCCCAGAAATGAAGCTAATAAGAAACACCACAACAGAAAGAAATCCAAACTTATCATCAACACCTAAACTAGAAAACACAACATTAAATAAATAGAACATATACATTATTATACACCAACTACAAACAAAATAAAATTATACAATCAATTACTAAAAATCACCTTAAAACCACTCAACAAAAAACTTTAGAAAATTGAAAACTGCATCTAACAAAAGCCACCTAATTAACACCCAAAACTCAGCTAACCAAACAAACCCTACCCAATCTGAACCCCTATGTACAATAAACAAAACCCAGTAATACATATCAAAATCTATTTTAATTGATTCTACCTAAAATACAAACAAACCCATTCATAAAATCATCTTTATTCAAAAAACAAATCGCACATAGCATACAACACAAAAAAATCAAACAACAGTGTACCGCCAAAAAAATCTAATATTGAATAAAAACCACATATAAATACCTCTGCTTACTAAATATTACTAAAACTATTTATATTTACTTGTGTCTGTATAAAAGCATATCTAAAATTACAAAACATTAATTTGACCTCTAAGCCAAATATATACAATAAAAAATAAAATGTCATTAAATTACATTATAATATGATATCCCCATCATCTGCTTTATGCCCAAACATAAATTCTGTAACTTCAAAACTAAAAAAGAAAAAAACTCTTTGAACATACAATCTATATACAATACTAACACAGCCTCACTCAAATTCTCTCTCAACTCTATTGTCTAACACAGACAACAAAAAATCCATTTTTTTACTTTTTTAAAATAACTTCTCATTGATTAGCGAATACAAAATAATTGCCAAAACCGTTACAACTTCTTCTAAAACTATTCAACTTTACTCCAATCCAAAAACCCAAGCTACCACCAAAACACCCCACGGCTCAAAAAGATCCACGCCACAGCCCAACTCCAAAAACGTCCAAACCACTCGTGCAGAAAAACCCTTCTAAAGCTCCTGAGCTTTTCTCCACAACAAAAAAAATATCTAACGTTATTCATCCTTTTTTTCCTCTTACCTACGCCCTACTTATTAAAATAAACATTTTATTTCACTTTTCCTCAAAAAAATTTTCCTTTAAAATCTATTAAAAAACGGATTGAAACCTGCCCTCTATTAAGAAACATTCATTTAAAAACATTTCCTCCCAATTGGTCTCAAACCTTTTTTGGATCCTGTTCCAGTGCACCAGAACCAAATCAACCTGCTCTGGCTCTGGAAACATCAGCAAGCACCCAGAGCACGAAGCACCTCGCCCTTCCTACCCCGCTGTCCCTCGGCCCTGCTCTCTCGCATCGAGCGCTGGGAGCCAGGTTCAGCCCCGAGAATTGTCACATCCATTTCCTCGGACATTCCAGCTTCCACGGGGATATTGCGGGGACCCCCTGCATTCCATTCCCTAGTACAGCACCAAGACAAAGTTCTCACTCGGCCCGCGTCTCCAGAAAATCGTGTGCAAGGCTTAAACAAACCCCGAGGCTTGAGAAATACGGTCTGCCCAAAAAGCCCAACTCTGCATCCAGGGGAAATGAACATCACAAACAGATTCATGCACCCCAGATGCACGGGACGCTGTCAGCTCGGACCTGCGGTTAACTCGGCAATGGAAAAACCTGAGCTCGAAGCCCTCATGTGAGGGTGCAAAAGGTATTGGACACAGTTTCTAGAAGGCGCCACATCGTTATTTAAAGGCGCGGCTCGGCTAAAGAGCAACACCGACAAAGCCCCGAGACAAAAAGGCCGGAAGGTCGGGCTTTTCCCCCTCCCCTCCTCCCAGCGGCTTTTGCCAGAGCACTCTGAAGCCGATAAGCCACCAGTGTCCCCCAGCGGCCCTCGCCGGGACTCGCTCCCGGGCTGGCGCCGCTCCAGGTGCGGGGGGACCCGGGCGAGCCACGCGAGCCCCGGCAGCGGCGGCACTCGGCACCCGGGGGCGGCCCCGCGCCCCCGGCCCCGGACGGAGCGCGGCTCCCGGCAGGAAAGCGGCTCCTCCGGCGGGCGGGGGCAGCTCCGGCACCGGGAGAACCCGGCCGGCCCAGGGGCACCGGGACCGGCCCGAAGGGACCCCGGCGGTGCCCGAGCCCCGTGCCCGGGGCGAACAAAGAGGCCGGGACGGACACAGCTCCGCGCCGCGGCTCCCGCCTGCCGGCCCGGCAGAGCCCGCCTCTCCTCCACACGGCTCTGTCGCTCCCTGGCAAGAGAAAATCAAAAAGGAAAAGGAGAAAAGTTCCCCCTGCGAACCCGCACTGGCTTACTTGCTTCGCTGCTGCTTCCAGACACAAAGGTTTGTCCCTCGGCACCTCCTTTAAGCAATGCTCCATGTCCAAATGCATGCAGCTGTTCTCCCAGACCCTACAAGATGCTCCCGGTATCGTTCCATGAGATACCCCCAGGGAGCCCACCAGAAACCCCTCTCCTCCAACTGCTCCGTGCCCAAGCGAAGTGAGATAAACCCTCCCCCTAAAACAGCCCCGGGCAGGACCCACCCATTCTTTACCTTAACTGCTCACACCTGGGGCTGCTCTGAGCCCTCACAACCTCACTGCTCACACCTGGGGCTGCTCTGAGCGCTCATCAACCTCACTGCTCACACCTGGGGCTGCTCTGAGCGCTCATCAACCTCACTGCTCACACCTGGAACTGCTCTGAGCGCTCATCAACCTCACAGTTCAGTTTGTGCTGTTGCCATCCTACGGGTGAGGGCAGGGGCAGAAGGAGCTTGTTGCTCATTCCCTGGACAGCTCATTGTCTGCACCTGACACACTGGGGCACCAGGCTTTCCTCGCTATGGATGAGGACACCTCCCCTCCTCCAGGTGCCCAAGGCTGAAAATGGAATTCCACCTCCACAATTCCATGTGTTTGAGTTTCATAATTCCCAGTGTAATTCCCCATGGATCATAAGCCATCACCTCTAATTTTTCCTCTAGAATCACTGCTGACTTGCCTTTCTGTGGAAGCGCTTGACACATCGATGCAGAGTTCAGGGGCTTGTTTATGGCTTATCCTGACAAGCACAAAAGGGTCTTTGTTTTGGTTCCAGCTCTGAGGTTTCACCTCCAGGCCAAGAAATGCCACTCCAACCCCATGCCAACCCCAAAGCAATCTTTACTGTATTTGCAGCCCTTCTCATTGTGTACCATTCTATGGTTGCTTCCCACATCTACAGTCACTATCGCCTCAGAACAGCATTTGCAGCTGCAGCACTGCAGTCCCCACCCCGGCCCCAGTGATTTCAGCTTCAGCCCCACAAGCTTTATTGGGATAAGGGAAAACCTGGTACCTTTACCACCAACTAACATCAAACACATTGCTCTGAAGAAGAGAGAACAGCTTGTTTTTACATGTACAAATTCCTTCAAGTTTTAATATCATCTGTTTCCTGGCATTGTGAGAAGTGTTTAACACAGCACAATGAATAAAATGGTGTCAGTCCCAGAAGACACAATTGAACGAGAACAGACAGTAAAACTGCTTTGAGGCAATTTGGGCACACATTTGCCTTTTTGCAATCTGAACTTTGTATTGTGTTCTGCCTGAAATTCTGAGTTCCTTAGTACTCAGCCCCAGTCCTTCCCTCTCTTCTCAGTGCTGCTCTAAAGTGACGAAACTGATACGGTTTAGCGTCAAGAAGAATTGTGTACCTCACAGAAGGCAAATGCTTTTATTCCAGGTATGTTGGGGGAGGGGGGGAACCCATAAAGGATATGGTCTTCCATTACTAAGTTTAGTTTAGGGTAAGAATTAAAATTATAACACCATGTGAAAAGACACTACTAATACTGTGGGAAAAAAACAGAACAATCTTGCAGTCATAAAAACTGGAACAACAGCCTAGGTTACACATTACTGATGCTCATCATTTTTTCTGGGTGTGGAACAACTGGCTTCATACTTTCTCTTCAGGGCTTTCAAATATACTCGCAAACTGTCAGGGTCCAGTCGAGAATTTCTCGCAGTCTGAACCAGTCTCATTGCTAACTGGTATGCAGCTCTCTGTCTCATCATCTCAGGAGTGCTTTTCTGCCCGTGCTGTTCTTAAAAACAGACATACATTAAAATATGAAATAAATGACAGTCTATTATAAAAATACAAGTATTAGCTATTTTCCAGCCTGTTTTTGATCTCACAGTTCTTGGTTTGCATACGAAAATTACATCCAATATTCCTTTACCCTAAGGGCCATTTTGTGCTGTCAGCTAACAGTGACTTTCAATATAATCTTTCAGAACTAGTTCCAGAAATACAAAGTTTAATGAAATCTGTTTTCATTAAAACAAAGGCAGTGCTTATCCAGTATCCTTTCAGAAATTGGAAATACATTTGAGTTGTATAAAAACTGTGAAATACAGAATTATAATTTTCTACTACATACCAAAATTTGTTTTGCAATGTGATTTGTGATTTCCTTTGCATCCAAAATTATGGATGATGGTAGGGAGGACACTTCTGCAGCTTTTAGTCCTAAATATATAAAACACAAATCAGGATTTTTTATGCCAATTTTATCATTACCTTCCATTTTATGTCTTCCAGAATTAACTTTGCCTGTTTTCCTAAGGGGTATAGAATTAATTATTATTTAAATAATTTTGGTATATTTTCTCTTTGTGTGGTTTTTTGTTTGTTTGTTTGTTTGTTTGTGGGTTTTTTTTGTTTTGGTTTTCTTGTTTGTTCTGTTTTGGATTTTTCTTTTGTTAATAAACAGTAAGGCTCGGAGAGTTACAAAATAAAATGTCTACTCTGTTTTAATGCTATCTCTGAAATACACCTCAACATCAAGTTACTGCTGGCAATGCTTTAAATGGGTAGAATGAGACATATTAGGGAGTTAAAAAGGAAAAAAAAATGGCACCATGATGTCAACAGCTTTCTCGGTTCAGTTTTTTAATTTGGCAGAAAATACAGAGGTTTTGCTAAGTGCACTCTCAATTATATCCAGACGTCCTGGTGGATATGGGTGTCATTTTTCAACTTCTTTGTTGCCAACAGCCAAACTTCCGGATACTCGGGGTAAGAAAGAGACAGAAATATTTTTTCCTGCTCTAACATGATTTTTTGACTTTTTCCTTTGTCTGTACCTCTGGAAAGTCTGTGGCATATTGGGTGGTTCAATATGGCAGGTTTAAAAATGAAAAAGGGTCACAAAGAGCCCTTGCACCCTTTCTTAGAATGTGACGTTGCTCAAGTAATGTAAGACCAAGACATGAAACACTGAGTTTCTAAAGGTCTCCTGTTCTCAGAGATTATTCTCTAAACAAACAATTCTTTGGAGTTAGTGGTGGTGTAGCATTTAAAATTGAGCTTGTGCTGCCGAAGTTAAACAACCTTATTCTGAAATTCTGATCAAGAAAAGTTTTAAGTCCTGTTACTTGAAGCTTAAGTGGAATATTTTCTTGTCTTCAGTTACCAATAGCTTGCAAAAGTCATGTGTACCTAATTACCTTTTGATTAAATGTTAATTAAATCAAGGAATCAACATCTGAGTCTAGTATTTGGAAACGTACGGATTTTTTTTAACTCTCTGTCGTTCACTCTTGTCTTTACTGACCCATAATTAATCAACCTATACAATCTACACTATAATTTAGTCTAAAGATGAAAGAGAATTAAATCCACTTTTCAGAGAACATTGATGCTTTTGTAGACCCACCCATAACTGTCTTAGCCTAATATACCATAAAATTCCTCTCCTTTTTTAAAGAAACTTGATTCCTTTTTGCTGATCAAAAAGGGCCAACCTGCTGTTGACCAGTCACATCACAGCTTATGGCAGAAACATCTTTATGTCTCTCCAGAACATTCATTCACTTCCCTAAGTGCAGACGAAATGAACTCTAGTAGCGTATGCTCAAAATGACTAACTCATTCAAACAGATATGAATCAAGGAGGTACCAACATCAGTAAGGTATTTTTTCCATTATGAAGTATCACATAAGTTCTTCATAAAACCCGAAACCACTATCTCACTACATGGTTACTTAAAACGTGCAATTATTTGGAACAAATTATAGCTCTGCAGATCTCTGTATCTCTCTGAGAGAGACACAAACTCAAACCTGTCATCAGAAAAAATACTGTTAGGTGCCTAATAACTGAAATAGTATCTCATGTAACTTCTGCCGACTGTAAGTCAGGGTGGAATCCGTTACCGTAGTTCTTTTCCTCTGTGTATCCTTTAGAAAGTGTGTAAGTGTAATCAATTTTCTCCTTATTTCCAGCACTGCTTCTCACATGTTGCACTTCAAAATGGTAGTTTTCCACGTTGGGATATAAAGCGTCTATATGACATAGTTCCAGGAAATGTGTAGCAAACAGTGTAAATGCCTAAATAAGGAAACAAGAAAGAAAATTTATTTTGGCAATGATCCAGAAATAAATTATAATAGATAAGAAAAATTAAATAATCTCACAGATGTCTGAGTTTTCCTCCGAAACACAGAAAAGCTGTCTTTACATTACTAAAGCAAACAAAAATCCTTAAGAGACATGTTCTACCACAGGCAAGTACATCTCTTCCAACTGGGGATTCTCCTGCTCATTTCTCAATAGAAGGAAAACAGTATCAGAAACAAAAGAAAATTGACAATGCTTACAAAATCTGACTGGTGTCAATTGGAATGATTGTCAAATGGTTGCTTAATTCTCTCAAGGAATTTTTTATCAAAAGTACAAGTGACAGAAAGTATCTGAGCTTCTCAAACCAAAAAACCCACAAAAATCCTCTCAATAAACTCTGAGGAGAAACAAACACCTGCACACTCAAAAGGTTTGTAACAGCCGCCTGAGGTTGATCACATACCTAGCAATAGAGGTGAAACTTGCAATCCATCTAAAATTATCTTCCACTTTTCTCAACAAGTTTCTAACCTCTGTGACCAATTTGTAAGTTGTGTGGAACTACCACTGTACTTTGAAAGGTAACCACCAGGTAAAGAGGTTTGCCTTTAACATTCAGGCATAAAGCAAAACTAAAACTAAACTAAATTAGCAAAACTAAACAGCCTGGGTTTTTATGTTTCTAGACAGAGCTACAACTTGCAAGCAAGTTGGAAAGATATGGTGACCAGTGTACTGGTTTTAGATGGACTAGAGTTAGTTTTCTTTGTATTAGCTTTTGTTGTGCTGTTTTGGACTCGTGACCAAGACAGTACTGATAACGTACCCATATTTTAGCCACTGCGGGGCAGCATTTGCACAGCATCAAGGGCTGTTCTGCTCCTCACCCTGCCCCACCAGCAAGCAGGCTGGGGGTGTTCATGGAGCTGGGAGGGGACACAGCTAGGATGGCTCACCAAAACTGACCCCAGGGAGATGTCAAACCATACTATACCACCACAATAAAAACTGTGAGGAGGAAGGAGGGACATTCAGCATTCTGGCAGCAGTCAGTGTGAGGAAATGGCATTGCAGGAAACAACTGAACATCTGCCTGCTGATAGGAAGCAGTGAAAGAATTCCTTATTTTGCTTCTGCCTATGGCTTTCCTTTAGTTACTAAAGTATCTTTATCTCAGCCCACAGGTTCTTGTACTTTTACCTTGCTGATCTCTCTCCCATCTCACTATGGGGAGCAAGCCAGCAGCTGGGTGGTGTTCAGCAGCCGACTGGGCTTAAATGACAACAACCAGCGAACAGAACTACAGCTTATGTCAGCATGTTTCCTATCACTGTAATTCTTAATGTTCACCGGTATTTAGCCACGAAATCTTTGCAAAACTGATATAAAATCACAAGAAAATACTGTATTTACTTTCAGGATGACAAAACAATTCTAAGCCTTAAATTTCTTTCAAAACAGAATTACCTTTAAGTTCAACAGATATTCACAGGCAGCATAACAAATGCCAATACCTTCTTCGGCACTGGTACCTCTGCCAAGTTCATCAATAATGATGAGTGATTTATCATTAGCGTTTTGTAGGATGTACGTTATCTAGAAAAATATTCAAAGTGTTATCATTCTTATAAATGTGGGTCTTTTAAAAAGGAATTTTTTATGTTATTCAGATGGAACATAATGCAGAAATTTAAAAAAAATCTCTTGAGATACAGCAGTTTTACCTTTGCAAAGCTTTCAAACAGCTGTCAATTCTAATCAAGCAAAGACTCACGCTACACCACTCTTTTCTACTGCACATATCGCTTACCCTCAAAATGGTATCAGTTTGTGAGAGGAAACTGAGAGAGCTTAGGCCCCTACAAATGATAATTTAAATTCTAAGCAAACGCAAAAATGTTGAAAATACTATCCAACAAAGCACTGATTTTTACTCACACTGGAATATCTTTCTATTTAAGAGATGCCTGGTTTTCTACAGTTTATCATAAAAGAGATGAAGGCTGAATTTTTGATTGTTTTTTGAAGTACACTCTTTCAGTGAAAATATACTAGTACAATTTCTAGTAGCTTAACAATAAAAATGGGCCTTGGACCTGGATAGCTGTATTTCATACCTCTTTCATTTCCTTCATGAATGTTGATGCATTTGTTTCAATATCATCATCCATACCTATTCTGGTAAAAATCTGCTCTGCGATTCGAAAAGAACAATACTCTGCTGGGACATAAGAACCTACAAAGCAAGCAAAACACAAGTTTCTCTCATCGCTCTGACATTTGCCTGAATATATCACTGGGAAAAAAAATTACTTTTACACTTGGCTTTTGTGAACAGCAGAGAATGCATCTTACTTGATAATGTTTTCTAAGATTACATTCTACCATTAATTTATAAGAAAAAAGTTATTATATAGATAGGATAATTAAAGAAGCTTATCAGTGAAACCAGTAGGAAATCATATGGCTGAAGCTGTTTGTCAGTCTAAAGGGATGAAGACAAAACAATGAACTCCAGGATTGTTTAACATTTCTGTGGTCACTAATTTACTAATCCCAAGAAACGCCAATTTCCCAAAATGAAGATTATGTTGCCTTTATCGGACTTCCAAGCATAGTAGTTTTACCAAACTGGAAAGAACAGGAACCTATTGCCAAAAACTTCACAGTCTGCTTTAATAATTTTAAACTCATGTTTTTGAGAGCAATTCTTCAAGAACTTGCAGTTATTGGGGACTGAACCCACAAATGCATGATGCATAAATTTTACTCTCCACTGCTAGGTAGCTTCATTCTATAGAGTTAGGTCTTTGACTTGTGCTACCAGACTTACTTTTAAGAAAAAAGTCATGAGGAATTCCTGAATACAGGAATGAGTCTCAGTTAGACTATTTACAAATAGTTGGTTTCCTTTTATGACTTTAGTACAGAACCTTGCAGTATTTATTACTACTCTTATTTGAAGTAGTTGATTATTTATCTATTAATTATACCTGTCTGGAAACATGTTTCTCTATGTAATTTAGGTATACTCAAGGTCACGTGTTTCTTTTGGATGACTAACACACGTGTCTGACCAACATACTGGAAGGACACTCACTATCCATCTAGCATAAGGTGCTAGATTGGGTTACAGTGCTCCAAAGAGCTAGGGCATACAACTGTGCTTCTCTGAAAACAGACTGGGGAGGCTTCAAGATACGCAGATGGGGCCCCGTAAATTTCCAATGGCAGATGAGAAACCTTACAGTGGCCTCTGTAAGTAACACAAGAGCTGGTAGAAGAAAATGGACTACAAATTACCTGTCAGTATTTTATTTGGATATAATGTTATTCTGGAAGCTAGATCATTCAACTTCATAAATATTTGTAACCAGGAAAAGAAAAGTTGCTGCAGAAGATGATTAATATTGTGCACTCCTACTCACCAATCTGAGCCATAATTTGACAGAGAGCAATCTGTTTCAGGTATGTTGATTTTCCACTCATATTTGGTCCCGTAATAATGACAAAATTGTTTCCCTCTGTCAGGTATGTGTTGTTAGACACAGGTTTTTCCATAGCTATCTTTTCAAGAATGGGATGCCAGCCCTGCTTGATTGCTAAAGTATCGGTAAATTCCGGACGAACTAAACAAGAATAAAAGATGAAAAACACTGAGGAGTTAGTGTGGGAACCTTTACATTATTAAATCAGTGTGCTTTGAAATAAAGTTAATTCTTCCAGAGCACAGCTCTTGGGAAGAATTACCAGCCACTTTCAGGTACAGATTCTGATTACCCTTCAATCCTTCATGATTTATGACTACAAAAAGGAACCCATAACTAAAACTTTATTTCTAAATTAATGTTCTGTGGTTTTGTTCCCTAGTAAGTAGAGACTCCAGTAATAAAAATGCAAAGAGCTTAAGTATTTTTATAAAGTACAAGGGTCGTGGACTCCTGTTACTCCTACCTATGCACACTGTATTTGCATGGTAAACAAGAAAGTAGCATTCCTTCTATTTTTGTTATATGTTACCATATTGATTATTTGGCAATATGGCATGCCTACAAAGATCCATTTGATGCTGCAACCATCTCTATGGATTTCTATCAGATTTTCTGTCAGGTTCAGTCTTTCCTGAACCGATTACACGTAGCACTAATGGAACAGCAAAAAGCATAAACAGAGAATGCCCATACACTTCATGCTTTTGAACAGAAAACACTTAAACTGTCTGTTTTGAGAGGAGTGACTGGAAAAGCTTGTGGCAGCTAGCTAGGCGAATTTAATTTTGATGAAGGGAAGCAGAAAGAACATCAGCATAGAATTGGCAAAGACAGACCAGAGATGCTCATCTGAAGACTAGTGAGACACAGAAAAAGAAACTGAACCAGACAAAACAGCCTGGGTATTCTCCATCAGAAAGGTCTCTATCTGGCCCATAACAGAATCAAAGAAGCAACCTACCATAATCAGAAAGAGTGCAGGCGTGGGCAAATGAAAGCAGCATATCCAGCATAGACACAATGTCGGACAGCTTGTATAGGCAATGGATGTGTTCATAAATCTCATTCAGTAGCTTACACACTATTCTGAAATAGGACACTGATTTAGCTGTTGCATGGCACATCCTGTCGCTTTATACAACTTACAGAAGTAAAGGAACCATAATTTCATACTGCATACATTAGGATAAAAGGTCACTCATAAAACGCAATTGTGTCTACCAGATGCAAGCAAATGTATAAATTTCTTCGAAGTAAATTAAAATCTTGTACCATCATCTCAGCTACAAGACACAACCTCGAATACCAACTGCTCATATGAAAGCTTCACACAGAGAATGAACTAAAAATATAGCTATGGAATCAAGTATGTTCTATAAACATGAGAAATACAACTTTAATTCCCTTAGACCCTCCTGTTAAAAAAACTGTACATGGCTGCTAGAAAGAATTTCCACTCAGCTGACAGGTAACATTACACTTACTAAGTTGTGAATCAGTGAGGAGAGCAACATGACATGCAGCAAGGACAAGAGACAGAAATAGACAGTTCTGCTCTAAATATAAGGAACTGACTGAAAGTAACAATTCTGCATTAGTGATGCAAAACTAATGCATTCATTGTGCCATTTTGCACAGATAACTCACCCCTAGAAATTTTACATGATGACCGCTTATTAATAAATGCTAACATGTTTGCCATCATGTTTAATACAATACACAGTTTATGTTGTTTTTTGGGTTTTTTTTTTGTCTCAGGAAGTATACTTGAACAGTGTTGCTTTAGACGATCTCTGTAAGTAGTCATTACTTAACATAAAGATAGCTTTAAAACCCCATGTAAATAGCTGATAATTGGAGAAAATAAACATACTTAGCAAATATTAGTTTTTAACAGGTCTTACAAGTAGGTCATGTGATATATTTCTCTCAGGGACTCCTGACATCTTTCATTCATTTTTATTAAATCTGCTGAAGTGAAGCTATATGTGTTTTTCATTTTCGTGATCTGTGGGGAATTGAAAACAACAATAAGAGCTTGCCTTATTATTGGAAGGAAAAACAGTTTCTAAAAACCAAATTCAGAACCATATGGGGAAACAAAAGTGAAAAAACATTGCCCAGTTTCATTTTTACCATATAATTTTTTAGGAAAACTGCATTTAAGATAACAATTAGCACGATATACAACTTTATTCTTACACAAAACATAATTGCATGTACTTGCACATTTTTGATTATATAACTGAATATAGGGTAGTTATAAACATCCCAGTTAAAACTTCATTTACTTCTAAATATCTTCACTGAAATTATTATTATTGTTGTTTACTGCATACTGTGTACATTATTAATGTATTATATATTGTAAATAAAGTATACAAATATATTATGTTAAAACATATTTTGTACAGATACCTTTGTAAATTCTGAAGGAAGCTGGCCATTAGGTAATGTTGAACAATCAGCATTCATCTGGATAAAAAATCCACGAGCGGAGCTGAAACTTGTTTTCATTGGTAGGCTGTACTTTTCTGCAAGTTGTGCTATCATACCTACGTACCATATACAAAGATTTAACCCAAATTATATACATTAATGTACATCCCCCCCACACACACACTTGTGCTGGTATGAAGATGGAAACTGCTAATGAAAGCTTTTAGAAATAAAAAAGCAGTACCATCTGTATCCTTCACTATGCATGAATGTGGGATTAGAATAAAACAGGAACTTCAAAATATATGACAGGTGCTAAAGTTTCTGATGCTTTTTTAGGTTTCCGACTATAGACTATATACTAAACTAAGATGAAAAAATTTATACTAAAAAATCAACAATTTATACTAAAAAAAGGAAATAAGTTTCAGAATAAACTGGGTTTTTTTCTTCTATTTTGACATAAACAGGAAGATTACTGAAATACAGTAATGCATGACATGCTAAAACTTCCTTTTGTTCGTATTTTCCAACTCTTAATACCTCAGCTAAAAGGCAGTCCACAGATAGATCAAGACTGCTTAAAATATAAAGAACAAATAACTCAGACATTTTAAATGAAGAAGCTCAACCAAGGATTTACATGTTTTATGCAGAATGTTTTAGGTGGAGTAATTCTGTTCCATTACTTCAACTTTTTTGCACTTTAAGAGGACAAGGACTAACAGAGCTTTGAATATAGAAATCACCATATAATTATTCAATTTTATTAAAATAAAACAGAGTTTTTATCCAGACGTGGAGAATCTCAGTTACCTATCAATGACAATAAATTCATATCAATACCAAATACTTTTTACATACAAGAAGGTTATAACACAATTGCATGGCTTCTATAGGTCAAGTGCAATGTATTTTAAACCCCAAATGAATACAAATTTTAGTTTAGAAATACCTGCTATGTCATCAACAATTTCTGTGTATGTTCTGCGAGCTATGTCAAGGAATTCATTGATGTTAGGCTTAACAGCGTAGCACTTCTGGGTCCTCATACTTAGACATCCTTTTGTGTATCTAGTATCATCATTAATTACAGTTGTAATCTTTTCAAGTATAATTCCAAATCTGCAACATCAGTGGTATTACTGATCAGATACATAATACTTCATGATTTTTTACTTGCAATATCATCCCCAAATTACAAGTAGCAGTAATAAGTAAGTGAAATAACTTTGAAACTTTCTACTATTAAAATAAAACTGGAAATTTCATTTCTATTTTCACCTCAGAATGAAGCATGACTATACCAAAGTCTGACTAAAAATACTGTTCACATCTTTGGGAGATATAAATTATTTCTCAAATACATATTTTTTTTCAAACATACAACACTTGATTTTTGCATTATTATGGATACTCTAGGAAGCCACTACTCTTGTCCTTTCAGAATTATTTCTAAGGGAATTGAGTTCAGCAACAACTCCACTATCACAGCTAGCTCTCTTGCTTTTGTCACTGCATTCATTAGCTGAAAATTAAATTTTCTGACAATTAAAATCAGCGTTAAGAAAAAGAACTGAGCTATACCCATAACTATAAACAAGTAAAGATGCAACATCTTTTTATCTTACAGGCACTTTTGAGATGAGAGTTTCTAAACAGTAGCTAAGTATTATGATAAATACCTTGTATCTTCAAGAGAATTGTAATAAGCCTTTAGCAGCTGTGCGTTACAGCTTCTTATAGCAGCCTGTTGAAGATAAAAATATGGACATGGCAGTTATTGCTTTTTGCAGCCTTTTTAAAGGACTGAATGTTTTCAGATTCAGTAAGGCTAATCAGCCAGAAACTGTGGGATCTGAGCAGGAGTTTCAGTTAAATGTTATATAATCAATTGTTCAGGTAATGGTAGGAATCCTGCTCTTTATAGACACAAATGAGTATTTCTGACCTATGTTAAGAAACAACGTACTATGTTGGCAGTATTGTGTTCTGTAATCATATTATTTTTTTACTTTATTGATCCCTTCTGATTTCAAATATTCTATGAAATTTAATAAACTACACTTCATAAAAATAAGGACAAAATGGTCTATACCTTATTAAAAAAAAACCCAACAAAACAACAAACAAAGACCACTTACTTTCAGTGGCTCCACAAGTTCTAAAGTATGCTTCAGGTAGATTAAATTAGTTATTTTTGATTCAGCAGTTTTAACCTGTTCAAAAATTTTTTGAATATTGGAGGCATTTGTATGTTCTAGAAAGTACTTAAGAACTAGTAGAATTCATATTCTTAACAGTAACAGGCTTATACATTTAATGGAAATTCCTGAAACGCTTCATAAGCTCACTTTGACAACTTTGTGTCTGCACAAAAAAATGCTAACCTAAATTTTACACCTCCTGCTGTGACAGTTTGTCCATCAGTAGTTAAGATTTCCTATGTTTGAACTGATAATGACTGAGTCTAAGAACACCCTGCTAGCCCAAACTGTGAAAACTTTTCATCTTCTATGTATACTTAACCCTATACAAGCTCTTCACAATTTAGACTTCTTCAAAGCAAATACATTATGCATTATGATGAAGCACACAACCTTTTTCCATTAATGCTGTTAAACACAACATTTTGGTTTGGTTGATTTCTCTTGGGTTAATATATGTACATCCTTAAACATCTGCTCATATGATAGTAGAAAATATCCAGTAACTATTTTAACATTTTTCTCACAATAATGACTGTTCTTCAAAATCTTTAATTCACAGAAACCCTCAACCTTCTTTGGTATGGGCTGTTAACACTCATGATAAAGAATTTTGCTGCTGACATTAGGGCACAGCATTTGCAGTACACATGCACTGTGCAACAGGATTTTAAGGAAATAACACAGATAAACAGATTGGACATGAACATAGAAGCATGACCCTATGTGAAATCTTACCTCATTCATATATAATATCTCTTTACTCTTAAGACTGAGAGCATCTCTTATCTTACTGTCATATAACGGTTGGTTTTTTTTTTGTAAAAAACACAACTAAACAGTGCTAAATGCATCTCCAAATAAATACAAGATTTAAATCCCCAGAAAGAATCAGAGATCAAAAGAACTGATGTGGTCATACATGAGAAAGTGGTAGTGGAATGGATCTTTGATTAATTAGTTGTTACAAGAATTTTAATTGGACTAGTGTTAAAAGTGAACCTCTGCATATGATACACTTAAGCCCAAAGGCAATAAATGATTTCAGCACTGACATGATTTTTCAAGTACCACATCTCAGCCAGACTGGATTGAGCACAGTTTTTGAAGTATAAGGCTTTTGTCCCTTGGAGTCCCCTTGAAGTGCCAGATGTTACTTATGTAATGGATACGAATGTTTTTTTTAAAAGACAATTAGTCCCTCTCAGAAACTTATGCTTTTTCCTAACTACTTTGTAACTGCATGACATAACCGGAAGAGAGAGCAGTTATTAAAAAAAAGTTGACCATTCCAAACTTATTTTTTAAAGTACAGGAATGGTCTGCCCGGGGAGGTGGTAGAGTCACCATCCCCGGATCTGTTTAAAAAAAGACTGGATGTGGCACTCGGTGCCATGTTTTAGTTGAGGTGTTAGGGCACAGGTTGGACTCGATGATGTTGGAGGTCTCTTCCAACCTAGTGATTTGGTGATTCTGTGTGATTGACAGCCTCCTTAGGATGAGAGAACACTCATGCTGCACATACCATTCAAACATTTAGTAACTGGAACCGTAGGCTTTCTAATGTGCATCTCATCTGCTGACTGGTTGAAGGCTTACAATGAAAATTTTTATGGAGAGTAGGAATGAAACATAATGATTTGCCTAATCTAGCATTTGATAAAAGCAAAGCACTTGAATAAGCGTATCTGTTGCATGAATAGTAAGCTCTGCTATACTGGAACCAGTCAACAGTGAAAACACTGCAGTAAAAGTGTTTGGTATACATGATGCTATGCACACATAAAAGCACCCTATGTGACCTTTTTAGTCATACAGATGAACTCATGAATTCATGTTACACATTTCTACAAGGAAAGCTGGGAGCAATAAACATTCTGGGTTTTGATTACGTCATTAAAGAGATTTATCTGCATTTATAACTGTCCTGTTTGAGTCTGTATCTGATTTCTTTAATTAGAATTAGACAAATCCTTTATCTAAGTAGGGAAATCAGCATGTGAGAAGACACTGAGAGGTGAAAGAGTTGTGGGTATCTAAGATGCTGGCACAAGCATAAACACAAGGAGTCATCAACCTCAGAAGCAGTGGCAGAAATATCCAACTCAAGTACAGTAGTCAAAAGTAACTTTTAACACCATGGTTTCAATATGTTTAGTGGAAACAAAGTTCAGTAACCTCAACCTCACCGTAGTTAATGTTGAGTCTGGTCTCAACCAAGATTCACTGGTGAACTACATGTATTTATTCCATTTTGATATTTGTATGACGTGTTAACATACAGACTGATATATGAAGCAAGATCCGAAGAAAAAATAATTTTGCTTTTAGACTTAACAGTCACTAGGACTGTAAGTCACTAAACATTTTCTCTTTCTATGCTGATGGGAAGAAAATTCCTCTCTCTCATCTGAGGAATGTTGAGTAAAATGTACACTTATGAAGAATAAAGGTGGGGAGTTGGTCTTTCATCAACCAGAGTTGATGAAAAGAGTAAACATTTTTGGAAGTACATTTTCATAACTTAAGATGAATTACAGACATCACATTTATATATTGTATGTTATAGACAGATAAATGATTTTCCAAGGTGTATTTTGAAACATACTGTATCCTGCTTTGGAATCTGTACCAAAACTGAAAGTAGTTGTTCTGTATCCAGGAACTTTGAGATAACTGTAAAATAAAAGTATACACATCTGAAATTAAACTGAAACTGTAAGAAGATGTATTTTCTTTGAAAGCACACAATTACTTAGCTATACTAATGCTGATCTTTTCCTTATATTCTATTGTCACAAATTATTTACAGGGTAAAAACTAGCTTAAAAACAGCTAATATCTGAATTATTTTGTTGTAACTATACTTACAACTTACTGTACCTAAGCATGCATTGATTATTGTATAGGTAGACATCTGTCAATTCAGAAATACTTTTTTTTTCTTAGACTTAACTGTATTTCTCCTGTGGCACAGATAAAGATTATATGATCCAGTTTTAGGTGGACTAATTCTAGTATTGTATTTTACCTTTCTTTAGACCATATGTTTTATGAAGTAACAGGAAAAAAATATTTATATGCAAGTATTACTTAACCAATGTGTTTGCTTTCTCATGTGTACATTACACATACTTGTATACATCAAACATAATGCATTCCCAGCCATAGAGATAAAGAGACAAACTCCAACTCCTTTAAAAAGCTGTTGGCTCACAGACTTCTATACACTTTATCACAGAAAGTCAACTTTTCTAAGCAAAATACTTGAGAGAAGTACCACTATGATAATACAGACTACCTCAAAAAATTAAGTGTTCACTATGTCACCTAACAAACCACTAAAAAATACTTTTCAAACATACCAAGTGGCACTACATACTTTCCTATATTAGAAAAAAATGTTTAGAAAGAAATATAGTATTAGGTGTTACAAAATAAACTATTACCTGCTTGAAGACCAAAAAAGAGCTCCTCATCCTGGAGTAATTCCTGAACACAGTCCAGTCTTGTGTTAATTGTTTCAGCATCAACTAGAGGTTCCAGGATATTGGATCTAAGTCTTCGACTTCCACCGGGAGTTTTAGTATAATTTAGAACACCAAGAAGTGTGTGACCATTCCTTTGAAAATAAAATAGATATGAAGAATACATACACCAAGAAAAAGAGATAGCAAGTGTCAGGAGACATTTACAGGCAAGAGTATCCTACAAATCTGAGGCATGTTTTGGCATACTTAGCATCTCCCTGTTTGATATGTATATTATATGAACTACAGCAGTTGAGGAAGCTAGGTAATTCAATGCAATTTAATATAATATTAGCTCTCAATTATATAAGTATAGAAATACATTTGTACTTAGTATTTTATTCATATTTTGTAGCAGCATTCCATTGCAACTGTGGTAAAGTTCACATTTTCCCCTTTCAATTAAACTAATTAAAAATGAACAAACCAACCCTACACAAGGAGGCAAATTATCAAGTTACAATCAGAGATCAAACACTAATCAGAACGATTTAGTTGAAATACATCTCTGAAAATAATTTTAATTACTTGGAAGTCAAAAATAAATAATTTTTGGTTTTATTCTTTTAAAGAACATATTTCAGTCAATACAGGAGCTAAACAACATGCTTACAATTTGTAAGTATTATTTTCATCTTTATGGCTTTTACATGTTACATATCCCAGGGTTTCACACTTAACGGTGATTGCATAGGTGTAGAATAAGCCATCTATAATATTTACACCTACTACACAGTTAAACAGTTTTAGAAACCTGAAATCTTCTATGCTATTGGCCGAAAGAAGACTCATGAAATAACAGGGCCGTAATAGCACACTGATTTAAACCAGAACTCAAATAGGAAGAAACCTGATACAAACACACAAAACAAACACTATGAAGACAGAAAGGTAGGTAGGTAGACAGACAGATGGAGTGAGCAGAAACACCCTGAAATACCATGGTATAAAAAAGCAATAGTCAGGAAAATAAAAATAAAAAAATAAAAAATAATTTAAAAAAAAAAAAAAAGGAAATTCAAACCCAGTTGTATTCAGGGTTGTTTGGATTTTTTTGCATTTACTGTATGATGTAACCCCTGACAGCACTTAAGTGGAACTCTACATTTGGGAGAGTATATACAGTGCATATCTTTAGGCACCTGAGGACTTATTTCCCTGCACAGTTAAATGAAGCAAGGCAAGTCCCTCCAGAATTAAGACTAGCACACAAATTTGACTTAGTTATTTCTTGTGTGTGCCTGTGCTATTAACTTTTACCTGCTGATACCTAATACAAATATATCTAACCAGGCTCCAAGATATCAAGTGTCAGGAGACACTTACAGGCAAATTAGTAAGATTAGTAAGATCTATGTAACAAAAATAGCTATGTTTGGCTGATTCAAACTTGCCAATGGATCAGCAAAAATTCTGCAACAATAATGTTAAAAAAAAAACCCGGAGAAACTTCAAGCAGTTTACTGTTGCTCAGCTGAGCAACAGTAACCACCTTCCTCTCAAAACCCGCTGTGAAATTAGGAAAAGAAAAATATTTTTTCAGAAAAATATCGCTACAAAAGTACCTTCTTATGTAAGGCATTTTGTGGTTCTATTGCATCTCCCCAAGCAGAAAGGTCTTATGAACAGTACTTGGAGAGTGAGGAATTTCCAGGCTCCCCTTTTTATATCAGTGTGATTAAGTGGACATCCAAACAGAGGTAGATCTCAGAACCTGACAGGCAGCAAAACACGAGTTCCAAGTGTTTTTCTTGCTAACCATAAGTCTAACAGTCTGGAGAAGGTAAGCCTTGAAGTTTCATCTACCTATGAGGCAACTACCGACAAAGGAAGTGCTCCAAGCATTGATCTCAGTGTGGAAAACTACCATGCAATCAAGTACCACACTGCACATCCCCATCATTACAGAAATTACTCTCTTTCCCACTATTAGATCTAAAAAAACTTCTCAAGGCTGAAGCATGTATCTTCTGTAAAATGAGTAAAACGTAGGCATTTTAATCCAACATAAGAATCTTGAAGAAATAGTGCCTCTTTCATTTCATATTCTGTGAAATTTTGCATAAATAAAATTTTCAAGTCTGAATAAAACACACACATCAATGTAAAGATGATTATGCATTCTCTCCTTCTATGATTCACTTCAGGATTTCCTGTGCTAGAAATACGGTGCTGAATTGTAATGCAGTTCTCTGTCAAAATATTTTTTTTTTAGAATCTGTGAATGGTTCTGTCATATAGAAATAATGGTCAACTCTCTGACACAAATGTCAAAGAAACTTAGTCAAATCCATTTTTATAAAAACATAAATTGGAAAAACTATTCTTACCGAGAATCTCTGTTATTAATCACTAGTTCAAGATTTTGTGCTGATGATGAATCTATCATAGCTGTTTTCTCACTCCCCTGGAAACGCACCTTGAGTGATTTAGGAGCATAAACGGCGTTTTGAATAAATTCAACATATTTTAGCAAAGCTGCAGCAGCTGCAAGACAGTAATACCTTGGAAAGAAACAATATTTCATGAATGTCGAATACTGCTATTGAAATACCACAGAAATAGTGCACTACAGAAATAGCATTCACACTATTGTGGGTTTGGCCACTACTGTGGTTGATAGCACTGAAAAAGCAGTATATTTCAAACATGCACGAACCCATGTCTAGCAAACATATACTCCTGCAAATCAAATATTTATAAACGTTTGAGTCTCTGTACACTTGACAGTCTACACTATATTGCTGATATAGTGAACATATGTATTTCAACAGACACATGTGACTTGAAGACCCTGGTCACCAAATACCAACACTTAAAATTGCTGATACATCAAAAATGCTTGCTGAGGCCAGAAAGACAGGCTCTTGAAAGGTATCTTTAAGGAAAGAATGAAAAAGGCGAAGTGGAAAGCTGTGAAAACTCAAAAAACCCACCCAACTATGTAACAGGCTTTCTATTGACATTTCTAGATATATCAGAAACACTGGAGGGCAAAATAAAAAGATAGATGTTATGATTTTCTAACTTTTGCAACATGACACAGACATACGCAATGAGTACATAAAAATGATTTTGTTAAAAACTTATCTGGACACAGTATGCTTTTCCTTATTTAAACACACTTTGATTGGACTTCCATGAAAATGGTGCTAAATTCAGATGCACACAATTGTTCTATGTACTCCAAACCCTTTGTTTCATTGAAGTATTTTCTCTGGACAGTTGTAAAAGTCACATTCTGTGAAGATGGGGATGAAAGAAACTAGTTTTTAAAGTTACATCAGAGAGACTTCCATATTTTTCTAGTGATACATGTTTCCAAGAAATCTATCAACTGATTCTGCAGTCTGTCTTCATAGAAGTATTCATTCTAGCTTACTAGCACAAGCAGGTCAATGTAACTGAAGGTGTGTGATGCACATGAGATTTATGTGAGAAAAAGAGGAGAGAGATCAGGAAGCAGAAGAGCACTCATGAAGAAGCCATCAGCTATCTAGGCATGAAACAATTCACGTAGTAATTAATAGTTTCTTTAAAGGTTCTGAGGCTTTAATACTCATAAATTACTTATACTAGGTAATCTCATCCTCTTTTACCCTCACAGTGCTCCTTTTTCTTTTCTATGATACATCAGCCCCATTGATTTATCAGGTTGAGAGAACAAGGCAGAAGCAAAGGATTCGGTATTACTCAAATTACCCAATGCCACAAATCAAAAACTTTCAGCTTTCATCAGCAACATATCTATCTCTGTAACTGTCAGTATTAGAAGCAGCAGCATGGGAGCTGCATTTAGTTTATTCACTACCATTCTAAAATTAGACCTGAAAATCATAGAAAACAAAATCTGCCTGCACTTAAGATCTTAAAAGTTATATAAAACTCTCAAATCAACCATCGTATAAAAGTGATCAACAAGAACTCTAAAACATTGAATGAAATTTTAGATCTTACCTTGAAATGCTCCATTATGAGACTGAACAATTTGGTTGTATTCCCTGCATCACATGCAGTGTTTGACATTATTATTTCTAGTGGTGTTAAAATCTTGAGTTTAGTAATAACCTGAACAAAACATTCAAAATAATTCAATAAAAAAAATATATATAATCTAAAATATTTAGACAATAATGAACAGCAGTAAGAAAATACAGAACCCTTGTATTTTAGAATCAGTTCGAATTCCAAATTTTCTACTGACTTCTACAATAATGAGTCAAATTCATATGTATCTGAGAATACACAAAACTAAATTAAAAACAAACAAAATTGAGAGTTTATCCCCTGTTATTTGAACACAGAATCATGCTTGCCGTTGAAGCAAGAGATTAATATCCAAAACTATATTCCATGGCTATGATAGGGGAGAAGGACTTATTTCAACAGATGGCAGCTTTCTGGCCTTGCAGCTGGAAGGTTAATGGTGCTCTGGACGATGAAGAAATGCAACATGTCTGAAGACTACTAATCTTTGGATTGAGACTAGTTTTTAATTTTGTTTTAACCTCCTCTAGTAACATTTATCTCAGTATTAACACGGCTAAAAATGTGCATATTTTACCAGCTTTACATTATGCACACCCCCTGTACAGATTTATTAGTAGACTATATGCTCTTCTACTGTATAAGAAAGGACTAAACATCATGCATTTATGTTCATTTATACCAGCATTTACAAATTCTCAAGGGAGAAACATGAAAAACCAGACAATATTTTAACTGCTTAGAAGTTAAGACATGCAAGAAGGAACAGATGATGTCCCAATGAAAAGGTAAACAAGCATAAAAAAAATACACAAAATAAATCATCTTAGGGCATTTGGGGTGGGAAGGCTGTCACTGCCTTTCATATCTGCTAGCCACTAGGAAATTTTTTTCCAGTGGCATCACAAGAACATCTTGAAGAACTTAAAGAACACATGAAAACTTTCCTGAATTTATTTGCAGAACATTCAAAACCAAAAGTATGCACAAGAAAATACAGTAGGCTGGATACCAATCACTAGGCAAAGCATGGATTCTGAGAGTGTAAGAAAACAGCTGATCAGCAGATAAGACAGAATTGTTGAAAGAAATAAGATGAATGTGTCTTTACGAACAGATTGTGTGTATCTGCTCGCAGATAGGCTCAGACACTTGTAGACAAGGAAGTAACGGGACAAATCCTCAATTTCTAAAAATGTTACTAACTGACGTGGACTGCTGCTTAGCCAAGGTCATACTCAACTCCTGAACTTCAAGAAGAACGAAGATTATTTAATAGAGTTATGAATATTAACTTCCCCACCCAGGACAGACTTAAAGCCGATTTTAATGGTCATGCATCATCTGTTGTACCGGGGGGAACACATTAAGGGGCACATTTAGCAGGCAGATTAGGATGTCTGTACCTCCCAAGCACCTCAGCCAATAGGGAATAGGCAAAGGTTCTGCAGCTGGATAAAAAGGGTATTTTTAGATTTTATTGGGATAAAAAGGAGGCTGCAGTCCTCCGACAATTTGAGGGACTCCATGGGGAAATGCCCCATGGCCTCTCCCTTTGCTCAAGAATAAAAGGTACAGGACTCCTCTGTCTCCTCCATGCACATAAACTTCTGGCAACATGAATTTTTTCACACATTGTTAAAGGTGTGACAGATTAAGGCAAGAAATTGGGCTGTTAGGACATTTTCCACATTAGGGGAAAAGTAGTTGTACAGTAGCATCTCTTTTTTGGACTGGATGGTGAATGCAATATCACGTATGAGCACAGAAGGAAGAACTCAGTAATCTAAATGGAAAATTAGGAACATATGTGTACAAATAAAAATGCCAGCTTTTATAATGGTAAGGCAGGAAAACAATAAACAATCATATTTAAAACTGACCATGGCCTGAGAAACAGTTATAAAGGATGTTCAATATGGAGCTATGTGTGTTGAGACCAGAACAGCCTTTAAAAGCACTAATGCTTAAAAATAAAACAAAACAAAGAAATCCATTATACAACATTGTACATTATACAACTGTAATGTACAACAATGCTGTATAACGTACATTGTACAATGACATCATACAACACCTGTTTTATTAAACAGATTTGATGGTTGTTTACATCCTGTATCAGAGCTACTTACTGTCCTAATAGAGCTTTTGTTTCTTTAAATATTGTAAAGCTGCTAAAAGCCATGTTATTTTCTAGCATTCGTAACTACAACAAAACTACAAAATGAGATGTTTCAGTAATGTTGCTGCTGCATAACCTAGAGATTACTCCCCAAATTAATGTAGAATATGCAGTGCTGGCTGTAAATTGAGTGAATTTCATTTCAAACTGAGATGGAACATTTATGCAGCCAACAGTGGAACTATAATTATCCCCCACACACATTTATGCAGTTCTCAGAGTTGCTTTGCCGGATGAGGAATACTTGCAAGTTCTACCACCATATGTTGTCCAATGCTCTTCAAAATGAGGCATCTCAGTCACAAAAACAATGTATTTTGCAGAAGGCTTTTTTCTTTTGAAAAACATTCTTTCCTCTTTAACATCTGAGGCACAGTAAGGAAAAGAGCAGGCTTTTCAACACCACATATTTTCTAGAACTTGTTACTTCCACTTTTGAGAAATCTTTTCCACAAACTAGAAATTTAATTTCCCATTAGTCACAAACTTTTTTCAAGAAAGTAAGTCACAATAATTAACCCATAAAATACCTTGGCATAAGTTGTATTGTCTGCAAATTGTGATAGTATAATCTCAGGATTTTTTAAATCTATACTGGCCATTCCTACTTCACCTCTGGCAAGGCCTCTTCCTTCTACTACAGCTACAATAACCGATGCAACAGTATGAGCAGAAACTGCAGATGAGGATGTAACTGTAAGACAGTCATATATATTCAGTTACATTCAATACAAACCAATAAAAGATTGATCAAGGAGCATCACAAACAATAGAGCAAGGGTAAAAAAATACACAGATGAAAGAATCATTATCAGTTCAGTCTTTAAGAATCCTAAAGACTGAACTGAAAATGATCAGTCAGACTGTGAAAAAAGTAACTTTAAATCTCATTACTTCTGCATTACCAGAGCACATATGACACATATAGCATGACACAAGGCATCATTACCCTATAACACCATTTTGCTCATACAAAGCACTGCAAAGTGTACCATCAGCTACCGTCAAAGTGTTCTGAAGAGCTAGTGTTCTACACCTCTGAACGTACCAACAAAAAATACAAAACAGTTGCTTCAAGAAACTTGAGAATTATGTTATATATGATTTCCAATGCATTACAAGCCTAAAAATAAGCTCTGATTAGAGATGTGCATGAATTTGGGCTCTTTCGTGATCACACTGCATGTCCATATGGCCACAAATGTAAGTTGATTTTGGACAATTTGAAAAAACTCTGAATTCTAACTACACTGATAATCCATACATGAATGCAAAGTAAGCAGCAAGAGGATGCAATACCAAAACATCTACTCAGTATGTAAAGTAGTATTTTTTGGTTGGTGTATTGCTCCTTGGCAGCATCCTCTATAGAACAATACACATTGTGTTTTGAGTTTATTTTAGTATCCTAACATATCACATTAAAAATTAAACTGTCTCATAAAATAACATCAGAAATGTAAGTTGGACTGTTTCCTCTAAGAGCTGTTAATCTTACCCGAATAACCCATAAGAGGAGTATGGCTTCTGCAACCAGATCTACCAGAAGAGAGAGGTGTTTTTCCTATACATGTGCTATTCAGGCCTCGCATAGAAGAGGAACTCGTGAGATTCAATGTATTAGCATTTTCTACACAAGAACTTTTGTCCCCAAAATATGATTCTGAGGGGAGAGAGAAATAAGAAAATTATTAAAACAGCCACAAATTTTTGTTCAGAAAGCAATATACAAAAAAAACCAGCTTACAAAACTTCATTTTTTATTAGCATAGAGATTTCCAAACAAAATGTCATTCTATGAAAGCTCTCCAGAGTATAAAATGAAATAAAAGTCAGACTGCTTTGAAAACAACCTTGCATTAATATGATTTTTTTCAACAAAAAGATTACCTAGAGTAACAATAAAAAAATTTATTTACATTGTTGAACTGAAATAATACAACAGAAGTCATTTTACTACGTATCATTTCAGATTCTAATGAATTCTAGATTTATGAAAGAATGCTATAAATCAACTTTATCTCACATTTGCCCATTTAAAAATCATTACCTAAAACTGTACACATGCTTATGAAAATCTTTTTTTAAAAGCTGAGCATTTCTTTTAAAAAACAGGGCAATAAAAGTTAACAAAGAACCACTTGGGAATGATAACCCTTTGAGTTTATGGGAATCAACTCTCAGAAAACATACAGTAATCTGGAATGTATTTGTTAGCAGCATCTCCTTTTACACACATATTTAAGATCAACATACGTTTTTAAGTCCTGCAAAATATCTTTGTCTCAGAACACTTTTAAGTTCCAATAAATTATTTAAGTAATTTACTCGTTTTTTATTCTCTTGAGATGACTGAAGACATCCTTAGACTAGTTTAGATAACTGCTTTTTAAGATTAAAAAAATTAATGAAAAGATAAACAGCAGATGCACTTAAAAAACTCCAGGTGTTATAAAACACACAAACACAAATGTTTCTGTTTCTTATATTATAGTAAAAACTGACACACAAGACAAAATACTTAAGCATTGTTTTTAGATGATCAATTAACTGCATGATTCTTTACCAAGGTTGGCTGGTACAAAAATATCTACAGTACTGGGGCTCTGGGGCTTGTTTGGATTTTTTGGAGGGTGAGGTGGGATTTTCTTTGTGTTTGGTTGGGAGTTTTTTTAACCTTAAAACTGTGACAAGGGATAAAAATATTAGCTCAGACTCTTTGCTTGGAGACTTTTTTAAGAGTGGACACACCAGCATCGCAATGCATACCGGTAACTTTTTTAAAATAGCGTTCACTTAGATTTTGGTCTAAATTCATTCAGAATTTTGACAGAAGAGACTTCCTGTAGAAGGTACCAAATCTGGCATAACAGAGGAAAAACAGTAATTTCAAAGACCAATGAACCAAACCATACACAGGTATTTCTCAAACCCAACATTTAAGTCATGCCCTATTTAAATTAACCTTCTGTTTGGGTATCTTTTAGGATTCCTCATTAATCATATATATTACCCAAACCCATTTTACCTAATTTCCAATTTGTACATAATGGAGATACATGCACATCAGAATTCATTGCAACAATTGTTAAAATAATTTCCAATTCTTTTCATAGTTACGTCTGAAAACACCACAATTTTAACTTTTTTTGCTGCCTGCCAAGATACAAACTTTGCTAGTCGATTTTTGTAAAGGATGGCAAATAGCAGTATTGCATTGTAGGAGCACAACGTTCTTACCACACATTGAGACCGACAGGCACTTAAAACTATTTCAAAGGCCAGGCAAAAAAATAAAAACAAAACCAAAAAAACAACAACAACCAAACAACCAACAAATCAAACACAAACCCGAAACTCATAACCGATGTTTCGGTTCTCTCCTGTAAAGCGAACACTATTGCAGCAACTCAAACACGTTTATTGATCCCACCAGAGAACTCAGCTACTACTATCTAAAGAAAAGAAAGAGATTTCTTTAAAGAAGTGCAAGGAACGATTTCCATTGCTCTGGCCGGCTACGAGGGCTAGTTGGTGCTACCCCACCTCAGTAGGCACCGCTTTTAACAGCTCTTTCGGAACCCGACCCGACCAAAGAGAGCAGGAGGGTAAAGAGACAGATAAAGGCCCCGGCAGAGAGCGTACCTCCCCTTTCGGAAACAGCCGGCTTCCCCGCGCTGCTCCCGGCGGCCCGGCCGGTTGCGAGGCCTTCCCCGCTGGAGCCTGCCGGCCGTGCCCCGCCGCTGGAGGCGGCCCCGGTGCTCTTCGAGCTGTGCGGCGTCTGAAGAAGCCCCAAGGTGTAACGGGGCGTCTGCTCCGCCCGCCCGCCCACGCCTGGCGTGGAAGAGCCGCGGCCCGGGTAAGATTCCGAGGTGGCCGAGGCGGCCGCCCGCTCGCCCACGCCCGCCATGGTGCGTCCCCTCAGCATCGGGCCGGCCCGCGCGGCCCCGCGCCCACCCCTGGTAATGGCGGCACCCGGCCCGGCTGTTGGGGCGCCCGCCTGGGGCCCACCCCCCACACTCCGGCCCTGTTGGTAAAAGTTGTCGACCTGCAGCTTTAAATGATACAGTACTCAGAGCTGCTGGCCCTGCAAGGGGTATCGTTATGAATACGCAAGGGCCACAGGAACGCAAGGAAAGTGCTTGCTCTGCTCTTTAAAGCAGGAGTAACTGCATTTAAACGTAATTTACCCCGCATTGATACTTCACCATTCAGACTGTCTTAGCAGGACCTTCAGCACGTTTTCTTCCTGCTCAGGAGTTTGGAGACAGAAAGATCCCTGAAATAGTCATAAAGCTTGTTTACCTCTGTAGTTGTCTTAAACACGTGCTTGCAATAGTGTTTTAGAATACTAACACTGCATTGTATATTAGCATCATGTAACATACACCACTAAAATGTTTCAATTCACATTTTGACTAGGCACAATTTTGTCTCTGGCACTAAATATACCTGCATCATAAAACACTCCATATACTCACACCTTTTTAACCTGCAATCTTATAAGATCTTTAGAAATCACAGCTGACTTAGGAAATTACATTGACCAAACTTTCATCAGAGAACTCCAATAATATTAACAGGATTTCAATCGAAAGTGAAATGTTCTACACTGCTATGCAATATCACCCACATATTAATTCCCAAGCTGTCTCAGTCTGTAAGAGACCAGAAACTCTGAAGATGATCCCATTTTGCTACAGAACATGGAAAAATAGCAACTTTCTATCTACTAAACAGTGCTTTCCTGGGCAAAAAGAAGAGCACTTGCAAAGGAAACCATAATGGAAAAAAAAAAAATTAGAGTTTTTGGTTAACCTTTAGAGTTAAATAAAACCTGATCAGTGCTCTCATTCCCTCACACTCAACACAAAGTATTTTCTGTAAGGTTTTTTATTGTAACTTTTTTGCAAACCTTGAAAAATAAAATTCCAGGCTTTGACCAAAGAATTCATCAGGCAAGCAGGCAGTTAAAAGTAGTAAGTTTTTACCTTATCTAAAAACCTGTAGGCTTTAAAAATTCGTTAGAAATGCTTGAGCATTCCAATTCATTTGGTTTTTGAAATTCATGACAAGTAAAGGTCTGTCAAATACTGACTTTGTCCAGTTCTAGCTTACTCTACACTAATACAGCTAAAAGAACCTAGATATTGAGCCCCACCTGTAAAAGCCAAGGCACATTCAAGACCCAGCCCACTCCACTACCACACAAACTACTCCCTGAAGGCCAGAGCCTGGTGCCCACAAAAGTCAATGAAGATAACTGTGCCAGCTGTCTGCAGCCCAAAGATGAATTTTATGGTCTTTGCCCAAATTATCTAGACAGATCAACCTACTACCACACCATCCTGAGGCTGTGCTACCCTGTCTTTAGTATTGCTACACCCCTGGGCAGGGCAGCTCCTACCATGACATGGACATCCAACACGCAAGCACCGTGACTGGATTCCATAGGGAATCTGGCACCCACCAGCAGAGAGGTCCATCCAACAGTGCCAACAGTGTAGGTGCTCTACAGTGGCCCTGAAAGTGGTGAGTGCTGCAGCCATCAGTAGAGATGTGGATGAGAGCCATCAAAAGCAGAATGATGGATGAGCAAGAAGCCAAAGACAAAAGACTGTTATGGACATGAGGATGCAATCCCTGGAGACAGCTCTGTCAAAGGAGAACTCGCAGAAGTGGAAATGAATTTGCCACCACTCTCTTGCCATCACTGTGAGAGATGATGAGAGATGTGAGAGATGACTGCTCAGAAACATCTACAACATGATAAACACCAGACAGATCCACACCTTAAGCTGGAATTGCAAGACAAGAAAGGCTCAACAGTAGCAATGTAGCTCAATGTAGCAATGCACTTGAGACTCAAGGGAGGGCTACCAAGGTGCCTAGTGATCACTAAGAGCTATGGAGACATCAAGACCCGAGGAAGGTACAGTGTATGGTGCAGAAAACAGACTGTTTAACAGAGTTCACACAACACAGACTCATTCTGGAATTGCCTTCCTGGGCACAGTCCTCACATTGTGCTGAGAGCTAACCTCCTCCCTTGACCTGCTCCAAGGGAACTGCTCCTGAACAGCTCTCTCCCCCCTACACTGACTTGAAACCTCTCCTTTCAATTCCCAACGTTGCCCCTCCCCTCAGAGAACTCCCCCCCTCAGCATCCTTCCCTCATCTTCACTTTGGAGGAATGGGGTTCTGAAGCCATCTTCCTTGCTATTCACCAGCAAGCCCAGGCAGGTGAGTGTCAGTACCACGGCCCTGCTGTGGGGCCCACCCACTGCCGTGTGCACCGGCGCTGAGTGCATGCACTGCCCGTGGTTGCGACAGCACCACGGCCCTCATGACCAGTCAAAGCCCCCCTTGTAGCCTCTGTGTTGCAACCCGCCCCGGCCGCAGTGCCAATCTGAGCTCCCCTACCGTGCCACCTTCAGCAAACAGGAGCCATCCACACCTACCAAGGCCTCTCACTCGCCTCACCCATGTCCACTGGCCCTTGGCATCTGCTCAGAGGGGAGGGGCACCCCATGCCCCATCGTGATGCCCCATGACTGAGAAAAGGGTGCAGCACCACCACCAGCCGTGTGGCAGGGCTGCAGTGCACCACGGGAAACATTCGTGCAAATGGAGAGCTTCGTTCTGGACAAGCCATCATCAAAGTGCTGTTGAAGTTTTACATAAAACCAAAGAAAAATAAACCTTTGATACAAATAAATAACACAATTAATGTAGCAGACAATTATGTTATTTATCTACAATAGTCAACAATACAAAGAATTAGATATAAAAGGTTTCTTGGTCAAAAGCTTACTATACATTTGGAACATCTGTCCCCCTATCTCAAGACTGATCAAATACAAAGAAATTAAGCATAAAGCTCTCTGGCCCTCAAGAGATGCCATGATCCTAAGACTGAAGAAAAAAGCCCTCAAAACCAAAACCACTGGGTCTGTTCTCCAGAACAGATACTTGAATAAAACAAAACTTAGAAAAAAAAATTAAGCTCCACCACCAAACACTTGCTACAGGGAGCACTGGGATAAAAAAGTCGTGTAGTTGATACTGAAATCCTTCCTTATGTTACCTGTATGATTTGAAAAAATCTGTCTTTGGGAGAAGTGAGGTCAGTTTACAGATACTGTCTAAGGAAACTGAAAGGGGGAGAGGGGGAATTCTCATTGATGGGATCATTTTGTATTCATTTTACTGCAAAATGACCAAGGACAATGTTTCTGAAGATGAAAAACAAACTCCTTCACCAGAGATTATGCTGAAGCCTGAACATCTTCAGGAAATAATTATACTGCCTGTTTTTCTCCCCAGCGTTTTTAGTTGGCATTTCTCTGAGGGAGAGGGAGGCTTTCGTGAAGATACTTCATGGTCCCATGCTCTGAAAAGTCAGAAACAACGTGATTGTTCCCCCTCAGCAACCACTTAGTAGTTAAGAGTCCTTCAATTCCCACTGGTCCACGTGCATGGATACGAGAAGTACTAATTCCCACTTCAGCACCTGTAGGAAACACCCAAGATAAAGGCAGTTAATCCTCTGATGGTCAATTCATACTAAATGCTTTTGCACCTCTAAGTAAAAAAGCTACCTGCCCTTCAGGGACCTGCCATTCTCTGCTCCTCTCCAAATACCAGTTCCATTTACCTGACAGAGAAGCTCAAGGAGATTAACTATTGCATTATAAATTGTAATGTTTATACTTCTGGGTGCTACAGTTACTTTCAGAAAGTAACCAATCTCTTACATTGCTCTTAGACTGATCTAAGGGCATAATCCTTAAAAAAAGGAAAAAAGCTAAACTACTAAAGATTATGATCTTACATCCTTTTTTATCACATTGAGGAGATACTGGAAGACCTTAACTGGAATTTTTCAGTCACACGGAACACTGTTCCAGTTGACACAGTAATAACATGTAGTGAAGACTTCTGATTTTCTACTTCGTCAAGGAATGTTTCCCTTGTCTTCTGGAATTCACAGAAGGTGCATTTCATCAGTTGAAACACAGTTTGGTTCCTTGCCCTTCATTCCTTAACACTGCAGGACTGGCACACTGGACAGCATCTCAGTCTGCCTAGCAGGACTGAAGCACTGCATTCCTTACAGCATCGTTAGGAAGAGAAACAAAAGGAAAGCTGTTCAGCAGTTTCACATCCCGTATTGCATTGTTCTATCAATATATGCAGGCAGCACACTTTATTGCAATTGAATAGAGCTTCAAAGGATTCAAAAATTCTTTGTGTGGATGAAATTTCTAGGCTTCAACCTTTCATACAGTACCTTTCCTGAAAACCTTTTATTAGACAATAAGAAAAGAGACTAATCCTATCTTTCAGGGTTCATACTGCCACACTTTTCACACACCAGAAAATGCTGCAGTAACAACCCTGCAATATCTTCCCTCTTACCCAGTCCAAACCTATAGCCATCAGAGAATCGGGTACTGGCATTCCAAAAAACACAAGCGCTGTCCACATGCTGGAGGAAGAACTCTGCTGTTTTTTCTGGGAAAGAGGGAGAGACAAAAATAAAATCCATTACATACAGAATGATCAGGTATTCCAATAAACACAGCAAAAAACAGCGAACATATTTAACACTACAACTTTCACATGCAACCTTATCAGACAGTACTTAAACAGCCTGGGCTAAGCCATGCTCATTTTTAACTTCCTCCCAGTATGCTTATCAAGGAGCTACAACTGCAAATCTTAGAAGAAGCTTGCAAAAATCAGAAGAAAGCAAAAAGATGTCTAATTCTAACTCCATTCAGTTTAGTCAAAGAAAAATTTAGTTGCATGACTGAGCAGAAAGAAAGCTGCCCCAAACAGCATCTGTCATTCAAACAGAGACAGTTAAGCTACAGCCAGGTCTCCATTAGTCTCAAACATGGAATTGTTCCAAATACTGAGAAATCCTAAACTGAATTGCTATTGCAGGTAATATTTGAGAACTACAATGCAAAACTGCCACATGCAAGTGTGTGAACTTGGAGGTCAGTAGCCCTTAGTGACAAGACAGACATTCAAGAGCAACTCTATTACCAGTATAAATCACTAGTTCACCAGGTCCTGTGGCAGTGGTTATGGTATCAAATGCATGCCTTTTAGTGACATGCATTTAAGCACAGTAAGAAGCGCACAAACAGAAGCCTACTTGATTCACGCTAGCCAGCTGCAAATCAACATGACCTTAAACTGCAGCTGCTTCTCAGAAGTTCTGGACTTGATTTGGTTGGAGAGTCAACCTTTGTCGTGGCACAGCTCTAGTAAGGTTTTGAACTGGCACAGACCCAAGAGACGAACTACTACAATGTAGTTAGTTGCACTAACACCAGGAATTAGCAGTGAAACCAAAACAGCAGCTTAAAGAAGGAGCCTGGTCACTAACCATTCTCTGTGATAATAACATCCGTATGGGAACTTCCATACTTGTGGATATGTTCAACAGCCTCTTGAACACTGTCCACCACCTCAATGCAGCACTCCAGGTCCCCATATTCTGTGCGCAGAGATTTCACTTCTGAAGGGCTGAATGTCAAGTAAGATGCAAACTTTGGGCCAGCATGAATCTTTACCTGCAACACCAGAAACATTTTGGTTGTGGCTACTGACCATACCAGAGCCCTTCAGGTGAAAGTGTAGCTTTTTAATATCAGATGGATAGCAGTTCCTGGTGCTATGTTTCGGACTTCTCACTAAAACATTTTTGGACTTTTCACTAAAACATCTCACACCAATGTTCTGGCTGTTGCTGAACAGAGCTTAAACAGCATCAAGGTTCTCTCTTCCCCCCGTCCATCTCTGTGTCCCTAGCAAGAAGATTGGTAATGTGCAAGAAGTTGGGAGGGGACACAGCCAATAGCTGACCAGAACTTACCAAAGGGATGTTCCATGCCACTGAGGAGAGGGTGTTTTTGAAAAAGGTAGGCACTGCTCAAGAGACTAGCTGGGCATTGGGTTTTTTGTGGGAGGCAGCAACTAATTAGCTTTGCCTTGTGGCTGTTTTGAGGGACTGGTGGGTTTTTAGTTTTATTTTGGGGTTTACTTTTTTATTGGGCTGTTTCCTCCTCTTTGTCCCCCTTCTTCTTCCTCTTTTCTTTACTTATCCAGCCATCTTTCAAGAGACAAGGTTCCTTGCTTTTGCTCTGATTTTCTCCTCCTTGGAGCAGGGGAGAGTAAGCAGGCGGCTGGATGGTGCTTAGCCACTGAGTGGAGTTCATCCACAACATGTATGCAGTGTAAGAAAAATACTGCTATACTTTGGGAACCTTGGCACATAGTGAATTAGCTACAGGGTACAATAACTGACATGCTAGGTTGGCTACCTACCATGACAAGCTCCTAATTCAGGACTCATCTGAAATTATTTAAAGCAATTGCATCACTTAGTGACCAGGCCGAAAAGGCCAGTCCAGCACTGCTAGGAAAATGGCTAAAATAGTGACTCCAGCCTTTGTTTTAAGACAGGAACTACAATGCAGAGAATAACAAAAGGAATGCTTCCAAGTTTATACCTACAGAAGTCATAAGATCTTGAATGACTTTTATCCTTTTACTTTGTAAATTGATAACCAGCCCTCTCTGAAGCACATCTCACAGACACAAGGGAGTTACTGGGTCCAAAACCAAAAAAACTCACACAGATAGTATTCACTTGTTATAAAGAAGATTTTAACATATTATCAACCTCTGCCAAAACACCTAAACAATGTGAGATAATTCAGAACAGATACATCACAGAAATTCCATGCAAATGGAACACAAGAAATTTTGAAAAGACAAACGGGAAAGAAGGCATAAATCTACTAAATGTGAAGGCTTTTAAGACAATATCTGCAAACCAGCATTTTCTTGTGTAACTATAAATTATTTTAATTGCATAATCCTACCCAATATTTGCATGTTTCTTGTTGTCAGGTGACATTAGACAGAGGTAATATCCTCCCCACTGTACAAGGAGATGGGTTAGGGTTGTTGGTGGAAATGCACTAGTACTCGTAGTCCTCCCATCCAAAATACAAACATCTACCCTGCACTCTACCCTTCCCAAGAAACAACTAGACAATACATTAAAAAGCCCCAAACACTGAGAACTTGCTCCTTGACTACTTATCAGCTTCTTTTACTATAACACTTCTAACATCATCAAAATGTATGACCTCTCTATCCTGCATTGATCACTGCCCATGCACTCTATTTGTCAAATACAGTGCTGTGTGAAAACCCTTGGTTTATGTGCAATTCATACTACTTCATGGCTATTCTTCCTAATGCATCTCTGCTGCCTTTACTGAAAAAACACTGCTTGTGTCTAGACAACTAATTAGTACACTGGCTTTTTGATACCCTTTGACACACCAGGAGGGAAATGGGTGGGAGTAAAGGGCATGCAAGAGGAAAATGTTAAAAAACACATGCATGAAGCAAATTCAGAAAGGATAAAAACAAGAAGGGAATTCACCTGGGTAAGAAGCTAAATGAATAGATTCAGGAAGACAAGGCTTTGCAATTGGCTGAATTTGAAAGGGCAGAGAAAGGGTTGTGTAAATGTTTTTATGTCAGAAGATTATTTTTGCTGTATACAAGGAAGTATATAGCAAAGGTATCCCAGTAACAGCCTGTAGCTATCCTGAATAAGCCGCTTTCAGATAATTTCTACAGAAACACTTGACGCTACATGGAGACGCAAAGTTCATTGACATGTACAAAGACACATATGGGTAACTAAAATGTTATGCCATGTAAACAGGGCTACACCAGCCAGACCAAACGCTTCTGAAGTTTTAGAAAAAAAACAGATTAAAAACCACAAAACAAAACACGAGTATGAGTGACTAACCTGTTCTACTCTCAACATGTCTATGATCTGATCAAACAACGGGGTTCTCAGCAAGTCTCGATGAATTAAGAGAGTTTCCAGAGCATTACAGGCAGCAGGATATTCACACTTTGAGTCTCTGGCTAAGGTTTAAGTGTAAATAATTGGTTACATAACATTTACAACAGATTTTTTGGATATTATATAAATTATAAATTACCATAACAACATTGCATACTCCAAAGTTCAATTACACCATGAGATCCAAGCCACCCTCCCACAGCTTACTTATTCGTGTGACCTTCTCAACACTGGCATCCGTGTCAACATACACATGACAGATCCCTTCACTGTGACCCATCACTGGGATTCCCTTAGCAGCTTTCTGGATATTCCTGACCAGCTGTGATGAACCACGTGGAATGATGAGATCTATCAGCTTATCCAAACGGCAGAGATCTTCTACTTCCTCTCTTGTATTCACCTGTGGTTGCAAGGTGAAGAGTTCACAGTTTAAACTCTCAAGTTTTGCCCACACTTTTTTATACATACCCCATGACAATACCATAGCAAAGAAATAGTTGATTTAACTCTAGGCACTTACCAATTGCACTGCATCTCTGACTCCATGAATAGAGAGTGCTTCTTGTGTCAGATGATGAAGGATTTGATTGCTGTGTGCTGCCTCTTTCCCTCCTTTAAGTAGTAAGCCATTTCCACTGGCTATTGCCAAAGCAGACACCTGTCAAAGGAGTTTATTATGGGGGAAAAAAAAACCCTTTAAATGTAATCTGGTTCTTCTGTCAGAATAACACCCACAAAATAAAACCAGCATTTTTTGTTCAGTTGATTTACTCAGTATTAATCTACAGTTTTCCTTTCATGGCTCCAAAAAAAACATTACAAGTAGCAGCACATATAACTCCACAAATTAAATGTGCTAGTTTCAGGAACAAACTTGAGTTTTCAGGGTACTATTGCCATGGGGAGACTACAGTGAACAACTCAGAGGAAGCTATGGACATAAGGCTTCACATGAATTGGATTGCTGTGTGTGCAATTACCCCAAGGAGAATAATTTTAGGAGCAAGAACTCTTGTCCCTAACCATTCCAGCAGAGACTGGAAAATATGCTCTTCCTATGAACAGGGGAAAACATTTTCATCATGCTGTCTAAAACAGCTATCACATATAGACAACACTTGCTCTATGTGTGGAGAAAAAAAAATATTTGAGACAATAAGCTCAGGATCATCTTTCCTTCCATGTTTATCACCAGAAGAAACTGACAGATATTGATGCCCTTCTGTTTAAGGTGTCAGATTTCACCTATTTAAGTCCAGAAAACAAGATGTTTTTGTTCTTTTCTACCTCAGAGTATGTCAGACAAGATAAAGCTCTTTTTCAAAACTTTTTTTACTTTTGTATCCTTTTTAGTATTCCTCATCCCAACTTTATTCACAATGGCCTCACAATTTGTCCACCTACTTAAAAAAAAGTTTAAGAGCATACGCTCCTTTGGGAAACAAAATCACCTCCTCTCCAGAATCTTTAGAATTAACAAACTCAGTATTTTAAGTTATTGTGCTGTATTACTCTCTTCTGGGTAAGATTATACGTATCATTATCATCACCTCTATACAGCACCACCAAACCTACACTTGTTAGAGTATCTATTCTATGTTGTTGAGATGTTGATGCCAAAATTAGCCAGGCTCACACCTAACAAGAAGTAAGCTTGGCACACTTTAGATCCTGATTCATGAAATAACTAGCCAGATACATCATTCCCTTTCTGGTATCAAATGGGTAATAATAATCATCACAATGCTTGATATTCTACCTCATTTGAAAAGAATATTGAAAAATAAGAAACACTTTAGAAAAACAGACTGAAGTATGACTGCCTGGGAAGTCTGCCTTACATAACTATCATGTATCTTTTTAAGTAATATAACTAGACATTAAAAAGCCATCTCACTGTATTTTAAAAGTACCTTCCAAGTATCTGCCCCTCCAGATCAGTATCACAAAGGAAAACTAAACAAATGTGCTTATTTAATAAAGAGGCATAAGATTAAAAGAAAGGCTTTGACCTGGTTTGAAAAAATAAAAAGAAAAAGATACCAAGAATTAAGATACAAAAATAAAATACTTGTGTGATTAAAAGTAGAACACAAGGTAAGGGGTTTCAAAATGGTGCAGTCTCAAAGACTAGTAGAACATGACTATGCTTCGGAGCAACAACTGGATTTGGTGGAATCTATACAAAACAGTCTCTGAAGGATGCTTGCAATTTCGCACTTGAAGTATTACAGGCAAACATGTTTGCATATGCTCATTAGAAGTTTCTATTAATCCAAACAAGCATGAGATGCAGTAGTAAACTAAGATGAGGGAACTGCTCCTCTCAATCAGAGACACTCCTACTATCAGGTACAGAAGGGGACATAAATCATGTAATTCACAGACTTATCAAAGATGATCCTCTGAAATTGCATCAGGAAGCCTGATGTGAGTATGAGGGCCGGTTGGCAAGAAGCAAAGCAACTACCAAGACAAGCTATCCTAAATCTGTAAAACAAAGCAGGGGAAGGGAAGGTAGCAAGAGTCAGTCTGATATAAATTTTAAGATACAGCCAAGAGAAAAGAGGAAGACATCAGCTATGCAAGGCAAGCAACCTGGGTTGAAGTCCAGAAAAAGAGATGCAAATTCAACAAGGTAACATACTGTTATCTGTAACAAACAGAGCTGGTAGTCAAGGGAGACTAGTGCCTTATTGTTTCACAGGAACTCTTCTTACAGCATACTCCTTTTCACTGTGAAATGGGGACTACTCACAAAAATCTGGCATGAATTACAAAGCTGTTCACTGGTTGAGCTTCACATGATCTTAAAGTGGCTGTGCCCATCATTTTGTACTCAAACACCTGCTCATATGATAGAGAAGGCCTCAATCAAGCTTCCTAGATACCTTAAGTTAATTGTGGGAAGAAATGTTGCTAATCAGGGTTTTTTTTGGTTTTAATTTTAAAATCTACTTCAGTTGCTCAGTAAAGTAGTTGGGAGTTAGAAAGTTAGACCAAGGTTGCCTCTGCAACATTAGTTCAGCACCCATACTTTCATGCATTTTATAATAGCATTTACTTATATCAACACTTCCACACAGTGCTGCAGAGGAAGGCATTTGCCCTTATCATACCTTCTTATTCTTGGCATAAGACAAATGATTAACTGAACACTGCAGAAATGAGTTCTGAAAACATCTCTGTATAAAAAATAGGGATGTCAACAAAATCAATTGTAGATCAATCCAAGCAAGAGTCCTTTGAAACAATACTTTTTGTAGTCTCTTGCTTGCTTGCCAACAGAAATACCCAACAGTGTAATCTATCTTCCTTACAAACCTGTGGAAGGCAGTCAGGACGAGACTCAAAGATCACGAGAAGGACACCAATTGGCACTGTCACCTGCTCCAAATCCAGGTCTTTTGCTATTCGAGTTCGTCGAATTACACGGCCAACGCTGTCCTGCGAGGATGCTGCAATCTGACGCAGACCAATAGCCAAGCTATTCAACTTTGAAGTAGAGAGACTTAGGCGCTTCAACAAAGGGAGTGCTAATCTCCCTAAAAGAAAGGAAAAGTTGTGATGACGATAGATTGGTCTTCCTAGGCTCAAGCGGAAGTGACTTAAACGAGTGCTGAACCTAAGAAAAATTAAGGTATTTCCCACACCCTAGCCTTCCCTTCAGAAACCAAACATTACATTATCCAGCCCAGAAAATACTCACCTTATGCATAACAGTAACAGAGATATCTGTTCAATTTTTATTTTTTTTTTTAACAACACACCACTTGGTGTTTTGCACTGCCTCAGTATCTTCTCTGATGAAGGCATCTGTTTTATGCAATGAAGGAAGCTACAGCTGTTTACGCTAACAAGCTCTCAAAGTCCTAGGTTCAATAATCTGTGTCAGCCATACTGCCCAATGCCAGGTGACAAAAGATTCTAGTTCTGCTCATTTGTCTTGAGGCACAGAGGGGTCCAAGATGACAGTATTACTATGGAAGGATTTGAAACAGTACCTTTATTTTCAGCCTCCTCTAAGTCCTTTTTGTTTGCCAAGAGAATTTCTTCTCTCTGGTCTGTTAGTAAGTCAGCAAGACGATAAATAATCTCTGCTCTCTGAAAGAAAAAAAAGTTTCTGAACTGACTTTTTACTCAAAAATCCATGCTGTTTGACATCTAGTTCCTATAGTCCCTTTATGTTCACCACATCCTCTCACTATCTTAACTCTTCTGATACTTGGCCAGCTGATTTTTCCAGTGTGCATCACATTGAAAAAGAAGACCGAACACTGCTTCAGCCTTTACCTTGTTTTTTATTATCTTGCTTTCCTTGCCCAGTCTTCTTCACCAAACTCACATGTCCTTCCTTTAAGAGCACCTTGTACTACATCATATCCATGCAGCTGCAGAGTAATAATTGTCTACAGCTCTGCTTTTGTTATACGTGTTGTATGCTAAACTCCACACAGGTGTGAATGGAGCAAGTTATTCCAGTCAATTCTTTAGTAGCTCTGGTCACAATCCACTTCTGTGTGTTACTTGAAACTATCAAAATTTTCATAAACTCCACATGAAAGTCCGTATTACTTTACAGCCCCAAGGAACATGATCTTATTGCTTTTCTCATCTTTAAGCAGACTACAATACAAACAATGAATCTGGCACAGGAATTCTTGTCCCAAGGGGCCCATTTATGTTATAAGTCTGTGTTGTAAAACTTGTCATACATGCACAGTATTTAACACTTTGGCCATATTGTTCTGTCACCTGCTCAGGCTGTAGAGCCGCCAAGGTCCTGCCACCAGCTCGAGCCATTTCAGCCTGCTGTTCTACAGTAGGGCCTGCAAAAAAACCCCAAAAATATGATATGCAGACAAAGTAACAGCACAGGCAGAAGTGAGTGCTAGCCCATTCGTCTTCCAATCCCTTGTTCAGAGCATGAAAGCTCTGAACTTAAACTGGGTACAGTTTTTAACAGACAAATTCAAGAAAAATGTTGTATCCTAAGACAGAAAAGTCTACACCTGACACAAAAATACAGTTATGGTCCCTACATAAAGAATCACCACAAAGTTTCTGCCTCTGTGTCACATCAAGTGTGCAGCATGTATCAAAAAGACCTGATGAAGGGCAAAAGAACAACAGGATACCTAAGTCTTATAGAAGGCTACTGAAAGAAAAGAGGCAAACTTTGAAAAGTTCAAGTATCCAGCTGAGGAATGTATGCACTGGAACACAAAAACAATAATGGAAGCCAAAACTCTAGTAACAGCTTGCAGAAACATTGCTTTCCCTTTGTGTCTCCTTGTATGCATTTTAGAAGCAAGTGCTGAAATTATATAAAACAGGCTGTGCTTCTGTTTCAAGTCACCATGTTCAGGTAGCATTTCTGCAAAGAATTCACAAGTAGCTCGTGGAAAAACTGCCATTTCTAACTCCTGAAATAGCCTGTAAACCAGGTGACTTGAGCCCAACTTCCATTTAAGAAGAGTCCCATGGAAATTGCCAGAGTAGAAATTATAGAGGTACAGTTGGAAGTGTAAGAAAAGAACTTGTGCACATGAGATTAATTAGATTAATATAAGACATCTTAAAACAGCTTTTTGAAGTGATATCATGCTTTACAAAATATGGCACATTTTAGTGTTCTTGGAGAAAAATTATGTATGTAAGCAGATGTACTTGATTTTTAAAAGTTACTTGAATTTCCAAAGTGTAGGCTTTGGAAGACAGAGATGCTTGGAGTAAACACCACAACAGTCCAAAGGGACTTCTGCTACTTACCATATCTGTGACTCAGAATGGGATCACAAGATTAAGTTTTACCGCCCATACCAACTTATTATAGTGGGGCTAACCAAAAAGGCACTTAAGCATAGGATGATTTAACATATTTATACAATAAATCCATTAAGGATTACTATACACAAAGAAAATCACTTGGCTTAAAGTGCAAGTCAAAAGTATCACTCCATTATCTATTCTGCTAAGGTCATGGATCATTGGTCTGATTTTATCCAGCAATTATTACACAATTCCAGCAATGCAGTGGCAGGAAAACATTCCTACCAGAAGACTGAGTTGTAAAAGAAATTAACGATAAAAAATAAACCTAAACACTACCTTAGTTCAGCAGCACATTCTATATCTATATTTTCACACTGAAATAATGGATATTTGATGGTAACTCTTAAGACTACAAAAGGCAAAACCTCTGCTCTACTCATTGCATTCTTCAAATGCAAGTCAGATACACCAGTTTATCAGCTGGTGGGAGGAAGAGCAGGGAATTCAGCAGTTTCTATCCCTAGTTTAAAAATACCTTTCAAATTCCATTTTGCAAGCAGAGGGTGGTTTCCCGGTTATTGCACAGCTCTAGACAAATTTTAACTCTAATTTTTCAGGAAATCTCTACAGCTGTTAAGGTACACATTAACTCTGTACTCACCTGCAGGTTTTACCTCTGAAAAAAAAGTTCCAACTTTTTTTCCTTCTACAATATCTGTGATGACATGACCTGAGATCTTGGGGTGGGTTCCATTTGCGATCACGACTGAAGTGCCTCCTTGTAGGGCCCACAGAGCTGCTTTCACCTACAGGAAAGGACAGAGCCAGTTGCAAGAGATTCACTGGTTATCTGAATCACCCCTCTCAACAAGACTTCTTGGTCCACTTTGATGTTGAGACTGATCGCTTATGCTTTCAAAAAGCATTCAACACACTTCAGGAATCTCTGAACTTCAGTGTTGGAATACTGACATTTGCTTAATCCTTCTATAATATGTTAAGTTTATATCAGGATTAGTTCCTTAATAAAGGTCCTTTGAAATCCCTGTGTACTGATCAGTCCTAAGATTAGCCTCTTTGCACATTTTTGAGCAGAATATGATTTCTCTCAAATCTCAGATGCTACCTGCTGAAGAGGTACTCCAGTGGTATTCTTCATTTCTTTTCCCAGTCAAAGTATGGGCAATACTATCCACTACTATACTTAATTATGTGTCATTTATTTAATTGCAAAAGCATCTCTGCTTACTCACTCCTAATACGGTTCTACAATTTGGTATTATAGTCCATAGTCACTATGAGACACAAATGTCAGATAGGCCTGTCACATCAAACTCGGCTACCAAAAGACCATCAGCTTCATTATTGCTCAAATTTCATGCTGAAAATTGAGATTTGTTCTTTGAGTCACCATCAGTTTTTTATTATCGATGCTACAGTTTTCCAAAAATGTGTCCTGGAGTGACTTTATGATACTGGTATCCCCAGTCGCCTGGTTTATGTTATATATTAAGTTCTGCACCTTTAAGACTGCCTCTGAGACTGAAGGGGGGAAGAAGTGTGCAGTTTGTGTTGAAGGAAAACATCACTCCCACACATCCCGCTCCTGGTCTGTGGTGCCTGCAGCACAGACAGACAGTGAGACACAGCTTCTCTTTTATGGTTAGTTAGTTTTTAGCTAGCTGAGGCAGAGGAGTTCCCTGGACTTTTTTCCTTTTTCCTTGGATCTGTTCAAACCTGCTTTGGGCTGAAAAACACCCAGACAAACCCCAGGAGCTCACGCCTGTGGTCCACTGGGGCCTGGGCCTCGGCACTATCCAGCGCTGGAGGGACTGATAAGAACCTGAGCGAGCCAAGCTACACCACATGAAAAGGACTTTTCTTCCTGGATTTGCCATCCCATCAAACAGTGAGAGGTTTTATTGCTTAATATTATTCAATTTCGGTTAAATAAACAGTTTTTTCCACTTCTCTCCAAGGAAATCTCTTTTTCCCAAACCAGTTGCGGGGAGGGGTTGTTTGAATTTTGCTTTCCTGGGGGAACCCCATTTGGAGGCTCTCTCCCAAATTTGCCCTAAACTAGGACAAAATGCCAATTACCTTCTCAACTGAAGCAAATTTTTGTTACAACACCTGCATCAAGATTTGCCTCTGAGACTGAAAAGATACCAAGTAACTCTAACAGATTATTTCTATTGCAATAAAGGTACTCTGACCTTGGCAGCTTTACCTTCAGTATCTCGAATTGTTTAAACTATCCTAGAAGCTAGATAAGGGAAAGTTATTTCTGAATAAGCTTTGTACATCCATAGTTACAAATGCCTCCTCCTTTTACCACCTTCCAGTCCATGCTCTGATACTTAGAGTGTGCATTATCTAATTCTTCAGAAAAGGGAATAATCAGTAACCTAACTAGTGAAGAATTTTATTTTAGCCTTTTCCTGCTTTGGTTTTTACGGACAACTTTCCAGATATGTCCCAGGGAAACCTGCAGCAATTAATACCACAGCAGTGCGTATCTCAGCCTCATGAGAGGCATATGCTGAAGTTGCACAAGATACCCATGTGTGCACAACACACCCAGCAATGAATACTGAGACCACCTGACTGACATAGCAATAAAACCCATTACCCCTCTCACCTCTACTAATCTTGCACTCAAAAACTGAAGTACCTTGGTCTCCAGCAATATATCCTTCAGAAGCAAACTGTACATTGTACAAACACAGAAAGGAGAAGGAGGTACCATATCAGATTTAAGAGATGGGGATTCCCAAAGTCTTTGAATTATCACATAAGAAGGAATTGAGGACTGATTCTTACTTTAATTTAAAACACTAAAATACAGTTCCAAATGTCACCGTTCAAAATCTATTGGAATGTAATTCTTTATTTGCTCTTTTCAATTCACATGCTTTTCTTTTGCTAAAAGAAAAGCAAAAGGAACCCATATACCATTTCAGGATACTCAAAGAATTCCAGCTGAGGCTGGAAAGGATCCCTGGAAATCATATAATCCAACTGCCTGCTTAAAGCAGGGTCAACCAGAGCAAGTTACTCAAGACACCATTCAGTCAGGTTTTGAACAGCTCCAAACAGAGAATCCACAGGCTGTCTTGGCAACCTGCTCCAGTGCTTCAGCAACCTCATTGTAAAATTCTTACATTTCAGTTTAATCACTTGGGCATTCTGTACCCATGGCCTCTTGTCTATTCCCTGGACACCACTGAGAAGAATCTGCTTCTGCCTTCTCTAAACCCTTTGTTCAGCTACTTATACCCAAATCTTCTCTTTTCCATTGTAAACAATCCTAGCTCTCAGCCTTGCTTAGTGTGACAGTGCTCCAATTCTTTAATCATATTATTCATGGCTCTCTGTTGGTTTCACTGTAGCACGCCATGTCCTTCCTCTATTGCAGTGTCTAGAACCAGACACAGCTCTACAGATGTGGTTTTGCTAGGGCTGAGTAGGTGAAAGCAATCATTTTCCTTGACCTGTTGGCTGTGTTCTTTTTCATACAACACAGGATACTGTAGGCCTGCTTTGCCCAAAGGCCATATTGCTGGTGAACATTCCATTTGGCACCTACCAGGACCTCTATGCCCTTTTCACTGAACGTGCATTCAAGGCAGTCAATTCTCCAGCCCGTACTAGTGTCCCTGGGCATAAGACTCTGCATTTCCTTTTACTACACTCCTGAAGTTCCCACCTCCCCCCTCCTGTAGCCTGCCAAGATCCATCTAACAGCAGCACAAAGCACAATCATCTCATGTAGCTCCCTTTCCTTCTCGATTATGAATCAAATGTTCCATATTTCTACCTTGGCTTCCATGCCACCCATTCCCACTCGGGATTTGGTTCCAAATGTTACAGACTGCTGGTCTCCTGGGTAGAATATGTCAATAAGCTTTGCATCATCAGACCCTGGAGGGCTGTCAAAGAGTCCTGAAATAAATAGTAAAAATCAGTTATATACTCTCATGTCCAAAGCTCACTCATGAAAAAAGAAAACAACAACAACAAAAACCCAACAACAGCAAACCCAAAAAAAACCCCAACAAAAAAAACCCCACCACAACAACAAAAATCCTATGAAAACAACCAACATGAGGCTAAAAAACTGTGTTCCACTTTATAGGATTTAAAACTTCCACTGAACCCTTCTTTTTGTGGGACTGAAAGCACAAAATTCTTAACTGGCAGACCCAAAAGGTATTGCTTTATTGAAAGCCTAAAAATTAAGAAACCAAAAACCCACATGCTGAATAGCAGCAAGCAAACTGGGAGGTAATGACATTTAGTTGAGATCGGAGTCTGTTTGCAGCTTTTAGAAGTTCAAAATCAGGGCTTACATACACAAACGCCCAATTGAAATGCAAAGAATAATCCTCCTCACGATAGACTCAGATGATATTCCTGAATGGTGGGTTGCACAGTGAGAAAACAGGCAATTCAGAAACATGTAAAAAGGGTAACTATTGCATTCTACTAAGAAGGAACACAACACTACAGACATACTTTTATCAGCTTTTTTTAAAATCAAATAATTTCATGTCACTACAGTTGGAGATGAATGACACTTTGGTTTACCTAACATATTAAACTTCACCTCTGCCATTACACTTCCCAGAAATTCTATGTGCACAAACACTGCCACAACAAATTAGAGGGCACAAGTGCAGTCTATCTGTGCCCACCCTTGATAGCTCGTGAAGTAGAGGACATCTTTCCATAAACAAATTGTCACATTGAATGAATAAGCCTGGAGGACAGGTGTACAAATCTTTTGACTATTGCTTTTATGAGTTGTTCTAAGACAGTCATTTCAACCAGAATTAATCATGAAACCTGACTGCATCTGCTGAAAGAAACTGTGCTTATGGAAAGATACATCTTTCCTCCTCAGGACCTCAAGCATGTGCTGAAGGCCAGGATCTACTGAAAGAAATCCATCTGGAGAAGATGAAAAGAATACATGACTTAAGGTGATGTGGACTGCATCGATCTGAAACTGTACCCACTACCCTCGTCTCTCTAGAAAAGCAAGTTTAACATCCACAGGTGACAAGCTTATGTCACAACAGCACAGCTCTGAAGACTAGAGAGCAGTGTAAGCCAGAAGTAAGGGGAACAGAAAAAACTAGCAAGAGCCAGGTATCTGGAAAGCAATGACCAGGACTTGCAATATACCAATAATTCACTGACAGAACCTGCTGCCAGAAGAAACAAACTATTGTAGAATAGTATTTGGTTTATACTTCTGATTCAAGACACATAGCTTTCATCCTGCATACTATTCCTGACTCCATCATACACCTAAGAGAAGCCAGCAGAAGTACCATAGTATATGTGGTATTCTGGGATCTGGAGTAGGTCTCAGGTTCACATGCATTCTCACCCACCCAGATTCAACAGTGTGTCAGACAGTGTTTGGCTTATGCCACAGTATCAACATAAGGTATAGGCCTTAAGGAGTTATTGTAGTACATTGCAATTGCCCTTGTAAGAGAGATGAACTGAAGAGATCAGTAAAAGAGGAAAAGAGGTTGGTTTGATAGTCTGATGTGCTTCACTAAAAACAGAAATTAAAGAAGCTACTCACAAACCTTCTACATCTGAAAGAACAATCAGGAGATCAGTTTTCATTTCCACAGCCAGTCGTGCTGCCAGACTGTCGTTATCCTTCACACTAATTACCTGCAATACACATGCACATCAGAAGCAGTGAATAGTGCGAGGAACTAAGAAATATATGGTGCCAACATAAAAAGGCAATCTACCTCAGCACTAACAAGTCCTTCTGAGCTACTTTTTTCACACCCACTGGAAACTTCAAAGGTGATCTTTGTGTGAAAGTACATATGCTTCAGTAACGTGGTATCCAAATGACAAGCAGTGTCATCAGTTCTTGCATTCTCCACATTAGTGCCTAGTGACAGGGCAAGAGGCACTAACTGATGCTCTTTCAAGAAGGGGTGCTGGATTAGATGACCTGCAGCAGCATGCTTGCTTTTGGTAAAGCAGACAATATTTGCCCTGGTGTCACCCCACAACACTGTATCATGCCAAATACAGATAAGTCAACAGAGCCTTCCAGTACCCTCTGTCCACATACTAATTCTGTATCTTTGTTTCTCTGCTGTAGATTTCAGAGGTCCCCAGTTATGGCATTAGTCAACTACACATTAGCGCTGCACCATCTGCAAGCAGGACCCACCCCCCCCACCTCCTTGCAATACTTTACCCACATTTACCCCCTGCAGATCACTGTTGGGCTCTGGAGGTGGAACAACTGCATCGTTAGTGTTAATTATAGGGACAATATTCATCCTTAAAAGCTCGTGTAATGTTCCATTTAAGTTGCGACGCTTCTGTTCATCATGGAAATCCAGATTGGTGACTAAAATCTTAAAGAAAGAAAGAAACTACTCAGCCTACCTTTCTTGTAAGAACATCATATAAACTTATGTATTAACATGTCGTAACAGAGCAGTCATGCTTTTTGGATCTTTAAGGAAACAAAAGCTACATTTAAAAGATATAGAATACAAGTGAGAAATATTCTTTGCACAATATTATCAGGTTTATTCCACTGAAGCCTGTAACGGCTTATCTCAAGCTGGTAGGTCACACACTCCAAGAATGAACTTGAAAAAAAAGATTGCAATCAGAACATAAATGCTCATGTTAACTACTAAGACCCTGGACAATTCAATAGATTGCTCAAGACACTGCCTTTCCAGTTTTCCTCCCACTTTAATGTTCGTACTTGTAGTGAGCAGAAGGGATGCTTTATATCAAGACTTTTCTCCCACTCACTAGAACTCACTTGCTCTTCTGAAACAATCTTGCATCCTGCAAGCAGATAGCACCCCTTTCTTTTGGTGTTTTAAGACAAAAAACACTCAAATGTCTGCTCTGGAAAGACTTCTTTTGTTTTCACTCTGTCATTGGACATTTGAGAACTAAGCAAACAACTCCACCACATATTTACAACAGCACTTGGAATCAATGTGTATGCTAAGTTTTTTGGCATGGACAATTTAATATCAAAGGAATGATAGTTGTCTACAGATTTAAATAAGATGACAATCCAGCATGACCTATAGTGGTTTTCAGGGGTATTATAAACAATTTGGCCATATTGGCTATACCATATTACAGTAAGAAGTTCCTCTGAGAAGACTTCATACTAAGCTCCTAAATTCACTGAAAATGTCTAAACAAATAAGGCATAATAGTTAACGCAATTCCATACTTTCAGGGTATCTAAGATAAACAAAGCCTGTTTAAGGCTAGTTCAACTGATACAGTTACAGCTTTCAGTGTAAGATGCAGGCCAGGGACACCATCACCCACAAATTGGACAAGTTCGAAAAGCAGATGGGCAGCAAATTCTGAAGTGTGGATATGCACTTCCGCCAGCTTTACAGAATGTGTCACAGTTTAGTCACTTGCAGTTTTTAAACCCTCAATTTGGACCACCAACTACAGCTTTTGTGAAGAGATTTTAACAGACCCTCCCTGCTATAAAAGAGTGGGACACATCTGAATCTCAAAAAGAAAAAGAGCATATTCATTTTATTTTGACAATAGATAACTCAGTTTCAGAAATATTTATCAAGGCACTCTTGTATAAGCTACCATTTATGTGGCAATAATAAGCTCCAAAAGTAGCAAGTCAGTCTAGGAAAGAAGGAACACCTTACTTGAGCTGCACAGATACTGTACTGTGTAAACATGGCCTCATACAGAGCCATTAGTCCACTCTGCCCAGCTGCTGCACAGGCTCGGGCCTCCAAGACTGGAATAGCCTACAAAGACAAAGAGCAGCTGTTAGGCAGTGACTTGAAGATGTAGCTAGTACCCAACGCTCAAAGAAAAGCAGGAGTGCCACCAGCCTCTCACCATATCTTTTAGCTGACTCTGGCCTGAATGAAGTGCTTGCCTCACGCTCTGAGAAAGCAAGATCTCATGACGCAACCGCTGCTTTCCAAAAGCTACAGCCCCACTAGTGACAATCATCATCTCTCGGCCCTGATTTTGCAGCATTGAGACCTGTAAGTACAGGAAAAAAAAATAGGGCATGGTGTACGATCAGTGAGAGCGAGATAGTCCTGGCTACTATAACCTTATGCTCACAAATTCCTGCTGACACACTTTGATTTCTCTATGGATGCACAAAGCAAGGCAATCACCCTTCACGATATGTCTGCACACCTTCCCAGCCACCTGGGAGCTATGCCACGGACTGCATGCAATCTGTAACTTCTCATAAACGTTTTCACAATACCAGCTTTTATGACAGAAAAATGCTTGAATCCATCCATTCCCAAAGCTACCATTATACAGTAATTTTGAATTCTAGAAGTGAAGAAGCCAGCTCTCAATAGTAAAGCTTTCGATTACTTCCTCCTTACATGTATCTGGCCAGATTCCTTTCAAAGCCCCAAAGCTAAATGTCTTACATTAACTTAATATATTATGTTAACTTCACTTCCCAGAAAGGACATGTCCAATGCTCACCAAGATAACCCTTTCATTATGCAGAAGAAATACATGAGCTGATCCCATCAGTTTTTCCTACAAGTAATGAGGTTTCAGGCTTTTCTCTGGAGGAGCTCTGCAAATGTTCAGGTGATCAAGAAGGGTTGATTCGTTTTGCAGAGTTCACATACTTCAGTGCCACCTTCCCACTAGAGACAACAAATGCCCCAGCCATGTCTTATTTACTGCACAAAAATCTCACTGTGTAAACCCTCCATACTGGGTTTGGTGAAGATGGAGTTAATGTTCTTTACAGGGGTCTGTATGAGACTGTGTTTCAGATTTCAGTTGTAAAACAGTTTTGGTAACATTGCAATGTGTTGCCTATTGCTAAATAGTGCTTGCACAGCATGGAAGCCTCATCTTTCCCCCATGCTGAGCAGCACCTGCACAGCCATCAAGGCCTTCCTTGTTCCACTATGTCCCATTCCAGCAGGTAGGCTAGCAGCTGGGCACAAAGTTCAGAGAATATGCATTTGAGACAGCTGACCTTAAACTGGCCAAATGGATTTTTCACGCACAGTAATAGTCACACAATAGAAAAATGCAGGAGGTTGTCTTCCAAGGTGGCCACCACTCAAGAACTAGCATGGCACTGGTCTGCTTGTGTGAGGTAGTGATTGCCATCACTGATTTCTTTTCCTCTCTCCTTGACTTATTAAACTATCTTTATTTCAACCCAAGAGTTTTCTTAGTTTTGGTCTTCCCATTTTCTTCCCAATCCCACTGGTAGTGGGGCAGAGGTGAGGGAAGCAAGTAAGAATCTGTGTGGATGTTTAGCTGGTATGTCAGGATGAACCCACCACACCTTCAAAAACAGTATACTGAGTTACATGGCTTATAGTACTACAGCATAGGGAGCTGGAAAGGGAAAGGCTGACACATTGTTTTAAAGAGTATCGATACTTTACTGATGGTTTACTGCAATCTTCTGCAGCATCCAACAGCCACTGAGAACCTGAAGTTAACACAAATTTTCAATCACAGTTTTCAATTACCTGCTCTACAATAGAAGCCAGCCTCCCAAGGGCCAAGCCACACTCATCCCCTCGAGTAACAACAGCACTACCCAGCTTTACTACAATCCGTTTTGCATGCTTCAGCTCACTGCGGTGCGCAAACGATTTTCCATGTGCACGGCTGAGTGGCACAGTGATAAATGGAATGTTGCTCCAACAACGGACGGATTCACTCCTTAATCTTTGGCTATGGCAAGGGAGATCTGTGGAGAAAAAAGGAAAGGAAAGGGAAAGGGAAAGGGAGAGGGAGAGGGAGAGGGAGAGGGAGAGGGAGAGGGAGAGGGAGAGGGGAAGGGAGAGGGAGAGGGAGAGGGAGAGGGAGAGGGAGGGGGAGAGGGAGGGGGAGGGGGAGAGGGAGGGGGGGAGGGAGAGGGAGAGGGGGAGGGAGAGGGAAAGGGAAAGGGAAAGGGAAAGGGAAAGGGAAAGGGAAAGGGAAAGGGAAAGGGAAAGGGAAAGGGAAAGGGAAAGGGAAAGGGAAAGGGAAAGGGAAAGGGAAAGGGAAAGGGAAAGGGAAAGGGAAAGGGAAAGGGAAAGGGAAAGAACAGTTTTAAATGTTTGATTCAGACTTTTAACCCTTCACAACACACACTTCCAATTGAGAAGTTACAATTGAGTAATTGAGAATGAGAAACTAGCTTCCAATTCATCAAAACAAAGTGCCGAACAGGAGCATCTGAGCAGCACTAACCATCCCTAAGGTACAGAAGGCAATATCCCATGCATCACAGAGCTCTGACTCTGGGAATCTAGAAGACCAAACTGAGAGACACTGTAAAAGAGCCTATATAGCTAAAACCTCAAGGACTAGTTGTAAAAACAATCTTCTTTGCCTTGCCTCATTAGATACATTTAAGAGAGTTTTCCTGTCTGAAGAAGCACAGAAAGCCTGACTGTTAGAAAAGAAATAGAGCTTTTACAACATCTCTAAACCAGGTATTTTTGCACATTGCTCAGCTAGGGAGAATTGAAGGGGCATGACAAACATACGAACTCGAAGTTGCATGGTGGTGCTCAAGGCCTGGAACAGGCCTCCTGCAGATGTGTTTGTGCTCCAAGCCTGTCTATGTTCAGGAGGCATTTGGACAACGCCCATAGTGTGCTTTAGCTCTGAGCAGTCCTGAAGCCTCAGGCTGTGGAACTAGGTGACCACTGTAAGAGTCTTAAAACTAACTATTCTATTCTAGTCAATCCTAAGCAATGTATCATCTGAAGATGCAGAGGCTTCTTTACAAATCAGTAAACTGAATCCTATGCCATGGTTAGAGTTACCCAATTATATTTCATATGATCAGCATCTCTAATTTTGGTGCTTTGTAATACATAATAGATTCATTTATAAGTTAAAGTGATTATTCTTGGTGCTGCTGGAGAAAGATGGGAATGAACATTGTGCTACATAAAAAAAAACAACTTTTAATTCAACAATGTTTTAATTAAATAAATCCTTCCCTCATTATACACACAGAAAAAGTTTAAGTGACTAATCGTAAGTGCTGCACTTACATGTCACATATAAAAAAAACCAGAAAATGGAATTTAGAGAGGAGTTTCATTTGCCCCAGTTTTCACTGGGAATACTTGTGAATACTTGTGAATCTAAATAAGGTCTACAATACATAGGAAAGACTGGGCAAAGGAGTACAATTTGACTGTTGTTTCCAGCATTAGAACTTACTACTTAGTACTGCTATTTAGTATTTGCCTAACCTACACAGTATAACCAGAAAGGAGTTTATTTCCAGTTTTCTTGGCTTCAGGGTTTAGAACATTCTAAGAAGGTAGCTGTCGAGAGATAACCAACAAAGAGGTATCTGAAAAGAAATAATTTACTTTTTTTAAGAAAAATAAGGGAAAAGACAAGAGTTCCAGAACAAGCAGAGCATTCAATTCATCCCCACTGAAGTCCTAATCATCAATCTTGCTCTATGACTGCATACATCTACCTTTTTTAGTTATTTACACTGGACTGAGGTGTGACATCGGCTCCCACTTTACACATGCAAAACATTTCTGGAGATGCAAGCCCATTAACTTGCTCCACATTCAATTAGGGAGGAATTGACACAGCCATCCAGTCCAGGTTTTGGACAAGTAAGCTTAAAGGCATTCCAGTTTTTAATATCCCATACCTGTCAACAGTTACACTTCCTTAATAAAGAAACGGACACACATGAAACATACTTAAGTATCTGGCACTGCAGATCTTTCTATGTAGCCTGCACAAGGCTTGCTTCTCAGAAGTAAAGAAGCAGAATTTCAAAATATACAAGGTGAACATAACAGAAAAAAGCCATGGAGAACAAACAGAAAACAGTGGAGAACAAAAAACCCCCTGTGATAAATGATCACTCCAGCATTAGATCACAACTGATGAAGTGACAAGAGTCGTTCCACTGCTGGATACTGTCAATACTTAGGAACAAACTTCTCATAGTTAGCATTGTGAAAATTATTGACTTCAGAAAATGAGACACATTTAGAAATATTACAAATACAGAAGTCAACAGAGCTGTAGCTCATAAATAAAAAATTTAGAATTTTCAAGATTTTAACATCTAATTCATATAGTTATTAATAACAGAGAACTGTTAATACGCAGACCAGTGGGAAATTAATCTTGCATGCAATGGCAAACAGCTACTCTCTTGATCTAATAGAGTTTATCTATCCTTAACTTTAGTATTTCAGACCACTAAACAAGCAGACACTGAATGGTTCTCATAAATTAGGTTTTCAGGAAAGAACTATTTACAGGGCACCTACGTAATTACACTCAGGTTTCCTGCATGCACCTTTCCAGTTGAATTTAATCCAAGTAAATTTGAGTTTTGCTGTTTGCTTTACTCAAGATATCTGAAAATGCAGATGGGGGAGCAGACATAATCAGATCTTGTTTTCCAGGAATGTATGAGGTGGAAATAAAAGCAGTTTTTACAGCAGCAGCACTTTTACAACTAATTATTTTTCCTTGAAATGCATGCCAGAATGAAAAATACACAAACTCGGACATCCAGCCGAATATTACTGAGTTAAAGGAAAAGGCAACACTGGGAAAGTAGAACTTCAACTACAGTTCACTTCAGAGGTTGTACATTTTGAATGATGTTAATGAGATGATTTTCCTTCCGAATAGAAAAGAGCATAGACATGCCCAGACACATACTGACCAACATTTTAGAATGTGTGCTTTCTCTCATACATACATAAACGGGAAATGGCTGCGATGGCATGTGGCGGTAACACAAAGCACCATCCAGGGGAACGGACAAGAGGGCTCAGAGCAGCTCGACACAACATTCTGAGATGCCTTCTGCAAATCAAGGATATCTGCAAGTTAAAATGGAGGAAGGGGGGAAACTGGTTAAATAGCAATTACTTTCTATCTGTATTTCTCTCCTTGCCCACTCCCCCAGTCCAATTCTTCTTTGTCCTGTATCATCTCAATACAATTTCCTTTGCCCACTCTCCATTGTGCAGAATTTGCACACAGACTATGATATAGAAGAACTGAAGGCCTCTCTTCCCTACCTGCTTTAAAGGTAAAGAATAAAACATGGCTTCCTGAGAACTGAAAACACTATTAGTGAATGTACCTACAATGGATAAAAGTAATTTTTTTTTTTCATGGAGAAGCCTGGAAGAAAAAGAAAAAGTAGAGAGGTTGCATCATACAGATTTCTCTGTATAACCCACAACAGAGCATCTACTAAACTTCACATGAATCTATCTCAGCCCTATTCAATATAGGAAATATGCTCATGCACTTTTCCCTGAGCACTACCAAATTACAAGATCTTATCCATGATTACAGGCAAGGACACAAATTTCCAAGCACTTGGCATTAGTTTCCCTTGACTGAAACTAAACACTCAGGATTCTTCTAACTCTTAAATTCACTAGAGCAAGTACACAGCAAACGAGGGATACAAAATTAGCCATTTCCTATGACAGGTCTAGTGCAAGCAATGCATCTAGTCTCATCAAGGAAACAAACCAGATTAAGAAGAATCCAGTTCTCTCAGACAGTATTTAAACCACAACACCTCTCCTCCTCCTTTCACAAAACTTTGTTTCCTTTACTTGCTTTCAATCTATTTTCCTGCACCATTGAAATAAAGCAAACAAAACTGCACAAACTATGGTACAGAGAAAGCATTGAAAAGAGGACAAGGAGACCTTAAAGTAACTGCACTGGAAAACTACAATTACAAATACCAGGACATTTACAGCACTGTCAGTTCTGGCATACGTGTACATGAACACGTGAAGGGGCCTCATTACCCTGTATCAGTGTATTATTATCCCTCATTATGACCCTTACCAAAATATACCTCTGCATTAGACAAGGCAGCAGCCAACACATAATATTCCTCATGTTTGGCCTAGTAAAGCTTACACTGCATGACATTTTAATAATATTAATCTTCAGTGTCCCTCCAGTTCTGCATTTCATCTGAAATGGCAATACTGGCCACTGCCATGATGAGGCAAAGGGCTCTGAGCAGATCGTGCAACTAAGCAAATAGTCAAAGTTTTCTTCTCATAACAGGGTAAGCTTAAAGAACCTGGGGAACAGTACTAACTAGACATTCCCCCTTTGAACCCTTACCAGGCACCTCATGTGCCTGCCTCCGGGGTTACACAGTTCCCACTATTCATGTTTCAGCCTTCCACCTTGAAGCTCACCTTGACCTCTACTGTCAGACACTGTCTTCTCAAGAGGGTTTTATAGCTGGGTCTCAGAGAGATGCTCAAAATCCAGCAGCCCCTTACATGAGCTGGTAAACACCAGCTTCATTATCCAGAACCCCTTCCACCATAAATACCATAAGTGGAATTGCCCATTCCCCTTCAGCTCCCTCTACAGACTATATGCCCCTGTAAGAGAAACAGGCACTCTGTCTGAAGTTTCACCTCCAGACACTTCCTGTTACCCCTCCTGTCAGACCTTCAACTCCTGTTATAGTCATAACCTTCACCTGGCACTTCGCTGTCACAGAATACAGACCCACACTGGCCAGATCAAGCTGTGCCATCTCCTCGGCTGCTCCTACTGATCTGCTGGAGAACCACTTCACGTTCTTACTACAGGCTGCTTGCAACTAAGAACGACCTCATCCTTCTGGAAGACTGTCTCCTGCTTCCCTTTGCCAGAGACAACTTTGCCAAAAGCAGGTAGACAATGAAGAATGAGAAGCGTCAGACAGTGTGGATCTTTTGAAGGAAAAAAGATTAGAAAAAATAGCATGTTTCTGAAACTAGCTTGTGAGAAAAGGCAAGGAGACTAAGAAAACAGTGAGTTTAAAGCAGCAGCAGGTATCAGTATGTGAAATGGAAATGGATGCTGCCAGCAAGCACAGACAGAGCAGTTTATGGTATGATGCAAACTACAGGCTTTCTTTCAGGCTAATCAAACTCCTTTCTCTCCTCTCACTCAATCAAGGATTGAAAGTTAATTGCAATCCTCATTTTCCATTCCACTCACATTTCCACCACTTCCATAGCTGGAATGGTTCCGACATTCAGGGACAAACAAATTAAAAAAGGCATATAATTAAAAATATTTTTTTAAAAAACTTTCTTGCCCCATATGCAGGAAGCAATTAAAAAAAAAAAAAAAAGCAGCAAAATGCATTACTCAGGTATTTCTCCTAGCATCAGCTTAAATTTTTTTTTTCACTACCGTAAAAACCTAATTCTTCCAAACTATCCTCCAAACATGACCTTTAAAATTTTAATTTTTCTATTATATCTTTAAATAATGAAAGTTATCCTTATATTACTGCTCATAGAAAGCAATACCATGACCTAGTTTTCATGTATTATCATAAAACAGCTGTTAAGTAGCACAGTACATTTAGATGCTGTTCCAGATCAGTGTAAAGAGACCTAATTAGTTACCTTCCAAAGAAATCAGCGATCTGAAATCCTAAAACTTGTGCCTTGAAAAACAAGTCTTCAGTCTGTTAGCAGCAGAACCATAGCATGTCCACAATTATTTGCAGTGAATTAATTAAATTAAACTAAAAATAAAATTAAATAAACTTTTCCCACAGTTTTATAAATAAAGGCAAGTGGAAAAAACCTGGAAATCAAACTCTGATCTATAGAACTATTTTGTGAAACACTTAAGCATATAAACAGACATAAATCAAGTTCAAAGGCAATGCACACAATTTCTATGAAGTGAGTCTTTCCCATAACAAAGATTTTAAGTCCTCTGTAACATTCAGAGGCTTTTACTATTTAAAGCACTTCATTACCTTACCAACTGAAACTTCCGCAAGGGGAAAAAAAAGAATAAACCGATCTGCAGCTGTTCGCGCAAAATTTCACCCTAGAAACATTCCTAGAGGGAAGCCAGTTCAGAAGAACTGACTAAAATAAAGGAAAACTTCAAATAAATAGCCTTTATAGCAGCCCGCGTATAGGTTCACCCGCGTTCTGCAGATGGTATACGCACGAAGAGGCAACTCAAAGGAGCAAGTACCGTGCGATTCCTTTCTCTCAGGAACACAGTACTGCCAGCACCTTGTCCTGGCCTCGGAACCCTTCCGAGTGCCTCACAGGCCAGCACCTGCAGGAGCTTGCCGCTAGCCCATTTTGCCAGACCCAGTCTATAAATCAGTTCTGCAGCACAAGAGAGGTTGTACAGCAGCAGCACCGGCGACAGGGCCGGGCCCCCGGCGGTCTCCCTGCGGAGCGGCAGCCGAGGGGCCGCGCGGGTCTCCCCGGGGCTTTCGGCCCCCGCGCGAGCGCCGCGAGCCCCGAGAGCGCCGCGAGCCCCGAGCACCGCGAGCCGCGCGCTCCGCACCTGCCGCCTCCTGTCGCGGGCCCGTGAGCAGCACGCGCAGGGACCCGAGCTGCGCCCGGGCGCGCTCCCGCCACCACGCCCCGCTGACTCGCCGCAGCCAATCCCCGCCCGGCGCGGCCTCGGCCGCAGCCAACCGGCACCGCGGCAGCAGCCACGTCACGTCCAGCCGGCCGCCGCTTCGCCCTCCCCGCCTCGCGCGCTACCGGCAGATGATGTAATTTCGCTCCACGTTGCAGCACAAAATCCTGGCATTTGCAAGTTACAGCATTAACAACTGTTTAGTCTGGCTCCACACTAGTCCAGACAGTCCTACCCACGGCACAAGCGCTGAGCCATGTCCCACAACGGCATCCCTTAACCTGGATTCTCCTCGCCCTCACACGTTTGCAGTCTGGTGCAGACAGCAGATGAAAGGGATCTGCAGTCAGTCTTCTGAGAGCGGCTTTAGCTCCTTAGGCCGTTTACATCCTTCTGTTATAGATACAGACTATATTACGGGCTTTTCACAAATATTAAAAAGAATGTTATATGTATAAGGTTAGAAAACTTTGCTGTATTATAGTTTCTTCTATTTCTGTTATTGATGAAACTTAGAAATAGCGGTATAATAGATATATGTTAAGCTATAACATGATATTAAAACAAAAACTACTTTTCTTTATATAACCCAGAGACTAAAAAAATAGTCAAAGACTCCCCCTGCATTCTTAGATTATCTTATGTAGATGAAGATAGCAATCCTCCAAGTCCTCCAAGAGAAAAATTTATTGCAGCTGTTATCAAGAAGTGTAACATCCGGCAGCACCAAGAATATTAATCTATTAGGAAGGGGGTGAGTCAAAAACTAAACAAAAAAAATCTAAAATTTAATAAGAATGTTTGAATTATGTATAAAAAGTTATGAATATGTAGTAGAGTTTGTTTTTAAGAGACAATCCTTTGTTAGCAAAGTGTGCTCTCGACTGAATGCAGAGACACCCGGCCGTATTTGTATATTTTATTTTTATCTCCTAATTGTCTTTCTATTAAACTTTTTTAATTCTATATAAAAAATATGTAAACCTAGTTTTTCATGCTTTCTTTCCTCCATTACAGCCTCAACCTCTTCGCAAGTGCAAGAGTGCTGGCTTTGCTTTCCACTTACCTCCCATATCCCATTTGAATTCACTTCTGAATTAAGAGAATCGTGTAATTTAGAACCACAGAATATCCTGAGCAGTAAAGGACCCACAGGGATCATCAAGTCCAGCTCCTGGCCCTGCACAGGACAACCCAAATCATCACATCACATGCCTGAGACTATTGTCCAAATGTGCCTTGAGCTCTGTCGCCTTGGGGCCATGACCACTGTCCCGGGGAGCCTGTTCCAGTGCTTGACCACCCTCTGGGAGAAGAACCTTTTCCTGATGACCAGCCTAAACCTCCCTTGACACAGCTCCAATGGTTTCCTCAGGTCCTGTCACTGGTCACAGAGAGCAGAGGTCATTGCCTGTCCCTCCACTGCCTCTGGGAAGAAGCTGCAGAGTGTAATGAGGTCTGCCCTCACTCTCCTTCAGACTGAACAAGCCAAGTGCCCTCAACAGCTCCTTGTATGGCTTTCCCTGGAGACCCTTCACCACCTTTCTAGCCCTCTTTTGGATGCTCTCCAATAGCTCTGTATCTTCCTTATGTTATGGTGCCAGAACTGCACACAGTAGGTGTGACCTGTCCACACTTAGGAATTTGGAAAACAACTTTAAGATCATTGAGTCCAACCACAAGCCTAATACCATCAAGTCCACCAATCCCTGCCTGCAGTGGCCTTTGATGCAGCCAATCTGCAACCATGGTGACCCTAATCCAACCCTAAGTGTCACATCTACACAGCCAGGAAGAGCACTGTCAGCTGCCACAGGCACTGCCGGTTGCTTTAGAGCCCTCCAGGGATGGTGACTTTACTGCTGCTGTGAGCAGTGAAAGGGTGTCAGTGCCTGACCACCCTTTCTGTGAAGATGTTTTTCCTAATATGCAACCTAAACATCCCTTGACGCTTCCTGAGGCAATTTCCTCTTGTCCTGTCACTGGCTCCTGGGGAACAGAGCCAGACTCCCACCTGGCTGCATCCTCCTGTCAGGGAGCTGTACAGAGCAAGGTTACCCCATGAACCTTCTTTTCTTCAGGCTGAATGCCCTCAGCTACCTCAGATGCTCCTCATAAAACTTGTGCTCCACACCCTTCCCCAGCTCCATTCCCTTCTCTGGACACACTGTAGTCCCTCACTGTCCTTCCCACAGTGAAAAGCCCTGAAACTGACTTCAGGATTAAAGCTGCAAGCTTCACCAGTGCCCAGTAAAGGGCAATGGTCACTGCCCTGGGCATGTGACCACACCATGGCTGATGCAAGCCAGGTGCCATCAGCGTTCTTCATCACCTGGGCTCATGTTCAGCCACTGTCAACCAGCACCCCCTGGTCCTTTCCTGTTGCGCACTTTCCTGTCATTCTTCACACAGCCTAGAGCATTCCATGGGGTTGTTGTCATCCACGGGCAGGACCAGCACTTCACCTTATTAACCCTCATACCACTGGCCTCGGCCCATCAATCCAGCCTGTCCAGATCCTTCTGCAAAGCCTTCCTGCACAACAGCAGATAAACTCTCCTGCCCAACTCAGTCTCATCTGCAAGCACTCATCACTGCAATTGGTCAAAACAACGAATCTACAGTTTTTCATCTTCAAAGACACCGCAAAATCCACAGTAGTCCCGCAGTTTAACTCAGACACTAGTTACAGTGTTTTCTGTCTTTACCTATGTTATATTACCACTGTTATATTCCTATTAGAATTCAAACAAATTCCCACAGTATCAATTCCCATATTGTTGCAAGGGAGTTGTTCTGTGGGCTATTTTTGTTTATTTGTTTGGGGGGCTGTTTATTTTTTAGTTTAGTTTAGTTTTTTTTAATTGTTAACACATCACCTTCTGGGATCAGGAAACAATCTTAAATGAAGGTCTCAAAATTGTGGAGAAAACTTCACAAAAAATGAAGAATATTCAAAGTGGTGGGAGATAGAGATCAAGACCTTTGGAAAAACTTCAGTGTCTCAAGAATTAACAGAAAATCCAACCCACAATTTTCTGATGTTAACATATCAATTTCTCCACACAAGGGAAATTAAACAACTCCCTCAGCTCCCCCTATAAAGAAGAAAAAATACCAAAACCACGAGATCCTCCCCATCCTCATCCCTCCAAAAAACCCCAAACAAGTAAGAAAAATACCCCAAAAATAAGGCCTTCACTTTGTTAGAAGACTATTTGGAGATCTTTACTTTGCCAGAAGTAGAATTTGGTTTAATCATCATAGTGCGTGTAAGCCCTTCTCTCCCCTCCTCCCCACTCCAATTATTAGCAACTACAAAATAAAACCAATGACAACACCGGAATGTTGGTGACTCACTCACAAAAAAACCCAGAACCGTGATTAAAGGTATATCACAGCAGTTGATTTTTTTTTTTTTTTTTTTTATTAAGACAAGCCCTTTTTTATGGTAAGTCAAGTCTTTCAGGAGGCGAGCTTTGCTGATTCTTGTGGGTCCCTTCCAACTCAGAATATTCTGATTCTGTGATTCATTTTCAATAGCTAACAAGAAATGGAAATGCTCTCATTTGCTCAAACACTCTCACCTGGCCAATTTTTAGCATGTGCAACTACTTTAAATTGTGCTTCCAAATAAAAAGCAACAGGTTCCCCATAACCATTGCAGATACTGAGATGCTGCTTTTCTTTTTTAGATACTCAAATAGGTGTTAAATGATGCAAAAAAGAAAATGCATACAAAATAAATCAGTACTTTCATTTGCCACATGAAACCAGTAGTTTTTATGGAAGGATCCTTGTTAGTGGCAGGGAAGCCTAGATTTCCTACATGGTCAGCAGTTACTTACCTCAGTGTACTTCAGAGGCATACTAAGAATCGTGCAATGTAAAACTGAGGTTTCAGACAGTTAAAGCGTCTGAAGTGAACCTTCAGTAATCCTAAAGAGAGTTCCATCTTCAAGAAAAAGCATGGAACTATCCATGCTGATCCAACCTGATGGTAATAATCATATGTGTAGGCACACATGCTTCAGTCCACCTACCTGCATCCCAGCCATAATTGCACAAAACACCAAGTACATCTCTGTGCAAATATTTTATTCCCCAGCTAATTAAAAAGACCAAAAAAAAATTAAATTAAAAAAAAAATCACAGAGAGTAGCTGCTTTAATCAAACTTTCTAAGTGAGGAACATAAGGAGAGGTTAATTTTATCAAGCATGATTAAACCACTAACAAACCTCAAGATAGGATTAGTTAGCATCTTTCAAGCATTTCCTTCCTCCTAACATCTCTCTACTCTTGCCTCAATCAAATCTTGCTACTTTCTTCTGTGTTTTGAGCACTGAGCAGCAAAAAAACAGGTTCCACCAGCTGCTAAGATGAAGATGACACAACTAGCATCCCAGTTGTGTTCTAGTTTCCCTACATCTATCAAATGAAGGTTGTACAATTGACAGACATCACTCAGGAAAACAAGTAAAATAAAACAAAACTCATAGGTAGAACAGCAGTCTGTCAGATGCCCAGATAAAGTACACAGGTAGGACAAGAAAGCAACCAAAACTAGTTGAATACTATCCTAGTTTCCAGCTTTGTGGAGACTGGAGTTATTCACCTTGATACCACTGGTGATTTTACAGACTTGCAGTGCACCTACCTCCTCATTGCTCCATCTGCTGTCATGCTCGAGTTGTTCCTGAACAATTCTAGTACCAGAGATGCACCAGTTTTGCCACACCTTCTGATCAAAGCTGCAGTTCCTGTCCCCAAGCAAGATAGCTTGTTCATGGTAATATTCTGCTCAGAGACTGACCCACCCATCTATGCAGGTGAATATTAGCACTAGCATGAGAGAAGCACAGCGTCACATTCCTTTGACTATACTGCCACTAATGCACCACCATAGGATGCTTTTTCTTTCCTTATATCAAGACTATTTAATATGTGTAATGATCTCCATTGCTCTTCCTCCACCTCCCTGATTAGCCCAAACACAGTGCTGCATGCTACCCAAGGAAGAGTCCAGAACTGCAATAGAGAACAGAGTACTCAAATTTGGACAAAGAAAGGATTAATATAATGGCATAATGTGGTCTTTTATTCTGCCTTTCATTCCTTAAGTGATAATTTCTACTACTCTATTTACTTTTTTCTTTCACTACATCTTGAACTGACTTTTCAGAGTACCATGCAGTGACTCTCAGATGTTTTCTTCCTCAGATGCTGCAGAAAAACATAAAAATGGCATTGCTTTTGTATTCCTGGTAACACAACATGCAATAAGAGCAGCTGAAGAATTACTGAAGCTATGCCAAAAAGATGCTTACTTTGCTACTGAACACAATTTTTATAAAAACCAGGACAAAACAGTAGCTTAGAAGAGCAAGGCAATACAGCAAAACAAAATAAATCAGCAAAGCAGTTTACATGACAAAAAATATTCACTGACACAAATATGGAACAGGTAATATTGTTTCTGAAGTGACTAAACATAAATACTTTACTACAGAACACAAAAGAAGAAAAGTTTATTTTAACCATTTGTAAATTTCTTCTCAGTATCCTCAAGAGCAAATCTGGGAAGAGGAAGAAGGTAAACACTCCAAGTATCCATCAATTTTATGGTACAGAGTCAGCACAGGTGTAAGCACATGGAAAATTTTTATAAGCACATGGAAATATTTGAGATATTTTTCATTTGAAAAAATAAAACTCTTGACTTCATAGTAGAGAAACAGTTGTCAAATAATTTTGCTAAACCATGTAAACTTTGCTTCTTAAGTCTCCATTATCTAGAGTTTGATTACTCTTTTCAGAGGGCTTTCAGGTTACTTAAAAAACCCTCTAATCTGATCCTGTTCTGTCTGCTGTGAAGAAACAGTACGCGAAGAACACAGGCTTATCACAAAGTCAGGTCAAAACCTAGGGAGTGACTGTTAGCTATCACTCAAGTGTCAGGAGAGCTTAAATATTTTCTTTGGGCATGAAAAAATCTTGTAAGTAGGAACAAGAGATCGGCAAGGAAAGAGAAACCTCACGAGGAGCAACAGCTCTGCGCTCCAAGATCTCCGGATGGATGAGGCCCGTGCAGCTCTTACCAGTTCGTCTGATGCTCGCAGGGGATTAAATTGCGATTTCCCGGTCACTGATTTAAATTTAATTTGCTGCCGGTCACTGCCTGCAGCAGTAACGCTCTGAGACCGCCGAGAAAAAGTGACCCCAACTCGGTACGCCTCCGCAAAGTCTGCCGGGTCCGAGAGACCCGGCGGTTCTAAGGCTGAGCCCACTTCTCCTTTCCCTCCAGAGCCCTCAACCTTCTAGCACGAGCGACACAGCAGCCGCTCCCGGTTTTCCACGCCGAAGGAGAACGGGCAGCACCGACGGACGGCGGGCACAACCCAGCCCTCCGCGAAGGGACCCCCGCGCTCCCTCTGCCCGGCCAGGCCGGGTCCACTTCTCCGCTCCGGGCAAAGGCTGCTGTGGCCAGCTGAGCTCGGCGCTGCCCTGCCCGGCTCGACGCGTCCCCACTCACCCGCCTGGCTCCGCACGGCGCGGCCCCGCTTCTCGCTGCCTCCGTCACTGCCGCGCTACGTCACTTCCGGCCCCGCCCTGCCCGCGACCTCCACAATTGCTCCTGCTTTGAAATCTACCTCTTCCCAAGAATCGAGGGTTATGTTTGGAACGGACTTTAAAAATTATCTAGTAAATATCGTCTTCACTCGGACAGTGTAAAAACAGACCTACTGCCTCAAAAAAGGGCGATGTTGGAAAGATGGCTGTAGCTAGAATGCTGACAGAAGAGAAATTTCAGAGTTTTGTCTCAGCCTTTTGACATGGAGTACAAACACTCCATTCCTGTATATCTGACACGTGAGTCTGCCTTGTGTGTGACACTGTCATAATGTTGCCTGATACCGAATTGCAACACAGGCTATTTCACATCAGGCGGGTGGGAAAAACACAACATGACAAAGTAGACGTGAAAATGCTGCCATAGAAAATTGCAGATTCTAAAACCCACAAGAACTGCTGTCACACAGCTAGAATTTGAATCTGCCTCAATTCAGGCTGGACAAGGTCATGGACAAGCTTTTCTTTCCAGCTTTATTTCTTGCTATGACAAAATGTGAAAGGAGCCAAACATGAGCTAGAAAATAAGACATGTTGTAGGTTAGATAATTAGGGTAGATAATTACAATTTAAGGTGATACATTCTTACAGCATCTTCAAGTATTTGCAGCCCAAAGAGTAAACAGTACCTCTGTGGTTACACCTAAGTGAATTAACTGTATAACATAGAAAACAAGGATGCCAGATCCTTTTCATTCAAGCCCTACCTCAACACATCTAGCACTGACATGTGACATTTGGGAAGTTTCTCCAGCTAACCCATTGTAATTCAGTTACTGTCACCTCTAAATTAATTTCCTGGATTCCACAAATTAGGGACATGAGAGCACATGGGACACACTACTAATATGTTCTGAGAAAAGCTTTTCAAAGGTATTACAAGCACATGCAAGAAGCCACATGTATCTAAAAATCAAAGGTTGCTGCTCTACTGTGTAAGAGTACCATCCTGTGTAATACTGAAATGCACACAGTTCTGAATGTTCACACCAGCTTGGTTGCTCTGCCCCAGAACAGGAATCAATGGAAGCTGCAGACACTTGCATGGAATTCATTCCCAGCTAATAAATCATGCAAACAATCACAAATACATGACATTAACCTTGAAGCTTTTAGATGTGCTATAGTTTTGTTTTATTCATGTTATCTCCTTGTGCTGGTTTTGCATTAATTGCATTAATATCCTGACTAATTATAAGTTTCTCAGTTTATTTTTGCACTCTTTTTTAAGTTTGTAATAAGCAGGAGCAACAGAATTGCTATGGGCAATATAGGTATAAAAGCAACAAATGCATTTTGTTAAAAGTAGGCTCTGATATTTTTGGCCCTTATTGATTCCATTGGAATACTCGGCATCAGATGGGGCAGATTTTTCCATCATCTGAAGAGGAGAAATAATAAAATCTTTTGCTTAAAAGATATACTTTCATTCAACAGCTTCCTGGAACAATTGTGCAGATTTCCTGTGTAATGGTAGAGGGCAGACTACATAATCAGAACACCACCTTTAACTTCAAAAACAATAAATGTATCACCTGGTCCCAGAGACCGAGCCCACAGGTAAGGTATTGCAGCAAGTTTCAGTCTTGTAATACAGCTACAAATTTTCCTAAAACATTCAATGTTTTAGCTTCAGAACTATTCACAAGACTCTCTGATGTGCTGCTAGAATTTTAGTGGTTATCATTTTCAGTTCAGTTCCTATGTAGAACAAGATAATGTTTTTCATCTAGGAAAAACTCTGTTCAGACCCATTTCTTACAGGGGAAAAAAAAAAAAAAGATCAGGAAGGAAGATGTTTTGACAAACCATGAAAACGCAACTTTATTTCAGGGTATGTGGCATTTACAATTACTTTGCTCTGTGCAACACTGTTGCTAATGTAAACATTAATTAAACCATGAAAATTTCAAGTGAATAGCTGTATTTGAAAAGACACAGAAAAGCAAGGTACAAAAAAGTGTCAGAGGTGTGGTTGTCATCATCTAACAAGGAGAGGTTAGGGGTGATTGGCACACATCTCTACTCATAAAATAAAAACTCAGGCCACCAGGGAGAGCACCTTTATTTTAAATCTTCGGTTAATTCCATATAGAAAAATCAGGTGCTTCTCCAACAGGGAGCTAACTGAAAGCAGCTCCAAAATGCTTTGATTGAACTTTGCTTCTCTCTCCATACTCCCTATTTTAGAGAGCATTCCTCATTTCTGGAGACACAGACTAATAATTTTAAGGTTCTCCTCCTTGTCCTTCGTTAATGCAATGCCCCTGGATCTCTACATTTCTCAAGTGTGTCACTGCAGTGATGTTCACAGATGGTTCACACACAGAGAATAGGGACCTGAGAGGACAAACTGTCCACATGGCTTATCCAAGAACAGAAGGCTCATAGGTATCACAAACATGGTATAAAACCTGATGACCAAAGTCCATCATCTGGATTGTATCCTGAATGTATCAATTTACTCACCAAACATTAAATACAGACTCCACCTATTTTCAAAAGCAGAAAATGCTAGACATTATCAGAATCAACAATAAATACCCAGCCAGATCACCTCTGTAACTTCTTTCTACATTCAGGGCCACCTTGAATGGGAAAAAGATGTCAAATGGGAGTTTCCAGTGCATTTGGGGCTGGTCTCGTGGAGGTTCTGGCCAATCTGTCATGTCAGTGAAGGTAACAACAGTTGACACAGGTACCATGCTCATGTTTAGAAACTGCAACAAGAAGGAAAGCAAAAAGAGTTTAGCAGTTTTAATACGAAAGGCATACCCTCCTCAGTTTCCTAATGGGGACTCACTGTAGATGACTGGCAAGCATGATGGCTTTGGGATTGTAGGAGTTGTGTCCTAAGTTTTCAGAGGAGTAAGCCCTCTTTCCCCAAACTGAAATTTAGCAGGTACATTGAGGGTGTAGTAAAGACCAGTAGCTATCATGCATCATATGCTACAGATCTCCAAACTGGCAGCAGTGACTCTAGCTGTGCTACAGTAAGCCTTCTACTCAGAGTAAAGTTAGTAATAAGAACACATGCAAGCAAGATTATTTTTTTTTTCATAAAAGATCACTTGGCTCTTTGGACAAGTGCTTGCTACCAGAAAGAACTGCCACAAGATGCAAATCCTATCAATAAATGTCAATAAATTAAAGCAGGGACCCAGTACAATAATAAATTTATTGCTCACATTCTAGGATGTTGTTTCAGGAAGGAGACAGAACAGTGAAGATCAAACAGGGGACTAAACCTCTAAGACCTCCGTTCTTTTCTGTTTTAACAGAATGCTGCAAGAAAACTAACACACTAGCTCTTTGAGCTACATGGAGTTTCATGGCTACCTCGGGCTGATTTAAGACCATGCTGCTGCCAAAAGAGCAACTGCCCCTGCCCCACTTCCCAGCTCTGCATGCTAACATTGAGAGGGCATTTACCAGCAGCATGCCTTCTTGTTAGCACTGGTTTAAGCCAACCTGTGAAATTACCACCTCATTCACTTCCCTGAGAAGAATTTCAAAGATTGCCTTTAGAGCAAAATTCTGTAGGAAGCATTCAAAAAATTGGCAAGAGAGCTCATGACTCTTAAGACAAAAATACTGTGACTGCTTATTGGGGAACTTCTGTGGTGTTCCTCAACGTGAATTAAAAAATATTTCTGTGCTTAAATAAAAAAGAAAAATAAAATGAACAATGCATTGGGTACAGTCCTGGTTCTACATGGAGTCTACAAAAAGGCATCATGAGCAGATTCCTTGTGCACCTTTGTACTTACAGCAGCAGTCCTGAGAGCATGGGGCACTTCAGCCACCTGTGGTCCATCCCCCAGGCCTGCTCTGCTGCCCAAAGGTGGCCCCTGAGCAGTTCCCATTCCAGAATGGCTACAAGACAATGCTGAGGCTGTTTGTTCTCTCATCACCTGGAAACTTCACTCACTTGCAATGTGTCCTAACATTCCTGCTTCCAGCAGTTTAACCCCTCAGTGCTCTCCATGCCAGATCAGCCCTTGATCACAACTCACCACTGCTGAGCAGTTTACAAGTAGAATTTCCCCAACACTTCTGATGGATGTAAATTCTCATATCAATGAGTAAACACACAATAGGCCAAACTGCCCTAGTCAACAAGAAGCCTCAAGATGATTGATTTAAGTGAACCTTCAAAAACTGCCTTAAAATCAGAGAGATTAGTGCAGGGAAAAAAAAAACTTAGACAACCCCTCCTGAGCAGCTGGGAGAAGGCAACCATCTGCAGTTTCCAGCATGCTCTTGTAGAGCTCTACATCATTTTAAAATGTCCTGTATTTTCATGAAGTCCAAATACAATTGTGATTAGATATTGTGGATGGATGTGGAAATCTGGGTGTCCTCCCTGGGTTCTCTGCTTTCTAGTCAGTTAGTTAGGCAACTTTCCAGTGGTGCCAGTGTTGTCTAAATAAAAAAAAAAAAATTCTCTAAAGAGTAATTAAAGGAACTAAAAGATAGTTCTCAGAGAGAGAATCTGTAGGCTAAAGCTGGGAAGTGACATAATTTGAAAGTAATGTGCAGCCTAGTATGCTTACAAATAGCTGCAATTCATAATTGCTGGCTATAGAGCAAGTTGGTCCTTTGCTAAAATGTCTTTACTAAAAACCTGAATTTGTGGATTGTCACTGATGAAGTCAGTACTGATTTTAATGGCACGGGCTTTTTTTGCTGCCAGAAACTTGCTTTCTTATAATTAGCTTTGCAATATACTTTAAAGCTCTAAAGTAATTTGAATCAGCTGCTCAAGCAAATCAAATCTGAATCTCATTCTTCTTGATTAGCTGAGGGATTTGCAGCCTGCACTTCTACTAGGAATGCAAGTCGTCTTCCTCAGACAGAAATTTTGTTAATGAAGCTGTGTAACAGGTGATTTAAAAAATATTTTCATGGAGTGGGGATATCAGCTTGCCTCAGGGCAATATGAGTTTTACTCATATTCCTATCCTCTTCTCTTCATGTACTTTACTTTGCAAGAAGGGACAACAAAGGGGTACTACGAGATGCATTCAAACAAGTGTAAAATCTCATTTAAATTGAGCCTGAAGTTCAAACAGTGTTAACAGATCAGACAGACACTTTCCATGTCATACCTCAGAGCCATGAAGATACCCAGGCGGGCATCAGCTGCTTCCCCTAAAGCCCTTACAGAGAAGTGTAAGCCTTGAAATATATCTGCTGCCCAAAAGACTATGTGACATCAAAAAAAAAAAATAATGACTGACACATGCTTGAAAAAGGCTGCTCTGCCCTCTGTGAACGTTTTAGCTGATACATTCCTGCTGACATCACAGTCACAGAATGGTCTGGGCTGGAAGGGACCTTTAAAGGTCACCCAGGTTCAAGCCTCTGCAATGAGCAAGGATGCCTTCAACTAGACCAGGTTGCTCAGAACTCCATCCAACCTAGCTTTGAATACCTTCTCTCTGGCTTACAGCCTTCCTCCCCAATTCTCCAAATACGCCGCCATCAGCATTAGTCACTTCCTCAGCTACCTGTTGGTGATTTCAGAATCTCTAGAGGAAGAGAAGTATCTTCTTGCACAGATTATCAGCATTCTGTGGAATCTGTGAAATACTACTCAACTCAAATTTCCTATCAAGGCTTTAAGAGACGACTAAATAAACATGGAGTTACTGAATGTTTTTAACTACAACTTTATACCAACCAAAACTGAAAGTTTAAAGACCGAGTCCTTAAGTGGCAGAAAGTGGTTTAGGGTTGGAAAGAAGGTACCTTTTCCAGTTATGCAACTGAGTGAGGACAGCACTGAAAAGACCACAAGACAACATTCCTCTACAGAAGGCTACCATTGCAGCCAGACAACTGTTAAAATTCAACAAACCTCAACTTAGTTTCAAGACCATTTGATTCCTTGGTTCTTAAATAAACTGCAAACCCCCTTTAATTACCTCTGTGTGTGAGGGAGGGCTTTTAATTCCATACCTTGAGGGGGTGACACTGGTAGAAATGCCGTGCACCCAGTATTTGAGCTTGTGGGTTGGACAGGAGGCCCACTCTAGTCCACAATATCTGTATCTCCAGGGTCACAGGAACCATACAACAGGAAGTGCAATTCACAGCCTGAAAATAAAATATAACCTAATCAAATCAATCTAGTGCTTGAAAAGTAATAAAGGACCATTATGGTCAAAGTCTAATATTTTGGATAATATAGGTCACAGAATCTGAATCAATCACTTCAGCACTAACTCCATAACTTCTGGTCAGGTCAACCACACATCTTGGAGCTACATCCATGTCACTGCCATCTCAGTTCCAATTAGAATTTGTCTCAGCTTTACCACTTGGATTTCACATTCCACTTAGCCATCCCCCCACAGATTAACAATTATTACAATACAGTTGGCTCACAAACTTTAACCTTATTAGGTAATATAATAGGATACAAATAGCCCTACAAAAATATTCCCTAATCTGGAAAAGCAGAAAGGATTATAATAATAATTAATCAGAAGTAACCAGCTACTATCAGTTCCAAAAGGCTGTCAGAAAACTATATAATGGAACACTGGATTCAGTATTTAAGTCTTTTTGCCCATTTAAATAGCAGGAACAGGATTCTAGAGATAGGAAATCTGTCAGGATTTGTTGGGGGTTTTTGAGTGGTTTTTTTGTTAAGTACTCTAATAATATGAACCATAATGACTGCTTACACATATCAAGATCCCTGTGAATCACAGGATCATTATACAACAAGAAGTCCAAGAAACCCCCACCTCCCTGAGTCAACACAAAGATATGAAAGGAAAAATATTTACAGATGGTCTTTTTGCATTCGTATTACCTGCACACTGCAGTTCTGAATCAGAATGGTCATCCACTCTTCTGCCTGGGTTGAATGAGCACTGCCAGTTACAGCAAAGTCTCCTGTTCTGTTCATCCCTTGAAAAGCCTCGTATAACTTTTGCTGCATGTAACTACAGTTACTGTCTTCCAGTATTGGGGATAGGCTGGAAATGAGAAAAAAACACCTCTTACAAAGTGATTTCTAGGACAAAAAAAAACAAAACCCAAAACACTACCAACATCCTTTCTCTGCAATAAGTATTTCTTCTGCTCTTATATGAGTAAACAAGTATTGGTATTAACAGATGCAGTTTCAAGCCTCTCTGCAATGAGAAAGGAGAAAAATATGGAAGGGTAATAAGAAAACTGGCAGCTCTTTAGCTATCTTATCGCATCAGTGGTCCTACACCTGCCCTGTCAAAAGAACAATCCAAATCATCAAAACAACCACTTTTTAAGATTTACTCCTCAGCTCTACTCTTGCCCAAGACATACTGTCAGACTAGAGCCTCAAAATGTCCAAGAGGACCTTCACAATATTCAGATTATTCTAGCAGTCCACCATCTTTCCTATATTTAAGTTCCCTTAGGAGTATATGAAAGATCTTTACAGACCCACTGGTGACCTCAGGGACTCACATGCTAAGTGAGTCCACAACTTCTAACTGTAGGAAAGTTCTGCAGTGTATGTTGTTACCTGATTTTGCAGCCTGTTCTCATATTCCTTCCAAATTGTACTGTGTGTCTGAGGAACTGTGAACAGCTTCCATCACTTTCACTCCTTAATATGCTCATCTGACAGACTGCACATCAAGAAACCAAACTAAAGTATAAACAGACAACATACAACACTCATCTTGTATTTAACAGTCCACTCACCCCCATACTCCTCCTTATCCCTATCAGGGCACTATAAAAGTCCAAACAGTGCAGTACCAGAAATCAAAAAAAAAAACCAGTGATAAACAAAAACTCATAGCAGAAAAAGGATACGTGTTGCATGACACCACTGTTGGCAATCAACAGTGGTGCTCCCGTGATATAGCCAGGGTTTCCACTTCTAGGCAACATATGAGAAAGAGTCCTGGTCTACAAAGACGCAAAGGGAAGAAATAGAAAAAGAGGAAAATATTAACACCAATGACATCCATTCATCTCCAAAGATCAAAATCACATTCTCAAAAATGTAAATGTAAGCTGTGTTTTGAATGACTGACTATTATACACTACTTAAACTGTTTCCAAAGACTCTTTCTTACCTGGCCAATTTAATTTGCAGTCCAGGAGGTAAAAAAACTAAATGTCAGTATCCTGAAATGTGGATAATACCAGGAAAGCTCTCAATACAATAAATTACTATTGTTCAACGTTTGTCTCTGAGGAAGTGAATATACGAGTCATGGCAATTCTTACAGAAGAACTGCAGAACAAACCCTGCCTTGACTGATTCTCAGTGGATCATTCCACTTCTAAATCACCATATGCCAAGAGCCTCTTGTAACTTTCTTTCCTGCTTCACAGGCAAAGTTAAGTAAGTACCTGGAATAAATTTAGTAACTTCGTTCACAAACACTGGACATGTCAGAGACAGCCCTAGTTTCAACCCCTTCCTTCACAAGGCCATTCTGCTGACTTACCTCATTCTCTTCCCTTCTACCCCCCAACAATCAAACAAACAAAACCCAAGAACAACAAAACCCCCCCAAAAAATAAAAAAACCCCAAAACCCAAAACAAACCAAACCAAAAACCAAACCCCCTCAAAAAACCCAAACAAAAAAAACCCCAAACAAAACAAATCAAAAAAGCGCCAAAAAGCCCCAGACCAAACCAACCAAACCAAAAAACCCACCCTCAAAAAAAACCAACCAAAAACCCCCAAACAAACAAACAAAAAAAACACCTAAAACCTAACACCAAACCAAGAACAAAAATAGTCATATAAAAATAATCAGCTCCTTGAAATTTGTGCAATGAAAGACTGCATGCTTGTGCTGAGCCCGAATTTTTCCACTAGCATGGTTTACTTGAGACCAGAAATGCCTCCCCTCCTGTCTTCAACCACCTGCACCCCAGGGTTCTGTTACTACTATACCACAGTGACACTGCTCTAACCTTTCCAGGTCTCATCTGTACAAAAATGAGTTGCAAGCTACAGACTACAAACTTGGTAAAATTCCAGGGAGGACAGGCATACTAACCCAGAAGTGCATGGTGAAGCGCTGCTGCAGAGAGGATCTGAAGTTCCCAGAGATGTTGCTCACTTTGAACTGGACAGAAACACTCTGAATTCCAGTTGTGCCACTATATTCTATATCATAGATCACCTGAAAATCCAATTTAGAGAACAACAGGAGACAGAGTAAGGTAATAGGGCAATGACTTTAGGCTTGTGTTAAGCTGCTCTAAAAGGAAAGAAGATTCACATACCTCAGAAACAACATTGATGCATGTGTCGTCCTTCATGTGGGGAGCTCCAGGTGGTGAGACTGCAGTGACATTTACCTGGAGATAGTAAGCATATTAACAATTAGTAATTACTTAAAAGGAGGGTGCATTTTTTACTCTTTTTCACTGCTTTTCCATCCAAGTCAGACTTACCTCCCTGCTGTAGCTGTGATGTAGGGGCACATCACATTGCTCCAGATCCCCAAACTTCTTCCAAGAAAATAAGCTACCTTCCTGACTTTAGTCCTATCTATGCTCATTCATTTAAAAATATACCCTTACTTATGTCCTTTTTGTTTCTATAATGTCCTACTTTAGTCAAGAAAAATCCTGTCTCAGATACAGCACATTCCCATTTTCCCTTCAGAAGCAGAAATTCTTTTCATTGGCAACAGAGACTGACCTTCATGGACTGCATAATAGTGTCATTAATTGGGACCTGGGGAAAATAAACAAACCATTTTACAATACCAATAAAAAGCTATGTAAATTGCTGTGTTTGCAAGTGACTAAAGCCATAAAATCATTACAAAAGAACCTGAATATTATATTGACAAAATTACTTTGTTTATTCCAGATGTGAAAACTTGTCATCATTTTGTAATCTATAAATCACAGACATAGTCCACAGAAGGCATTTTAAAATACCAAAAGACAAATTCAAACTTGGCCCTGCTAATATATCCTCCTATTTACAATGTTGTTTTCTCTTGGAAAACCAGAAAAATTCTACAAGGTGAGAGGAGGCATTTTCATATAAGCATTCAGTTAAGACCAGCAGGATGAACCTAGAACAGTAGATTGGTTACTTTGAATTTATTGTCAGGATAAATAGTAGAGAAATTGATATGGATATAAATAGAGCTAATATTAATAAGGGGCCATCGGCCATCTATATGATCTTATCTACACTTTATGTAAAAAAACACCCTAATTCTTTACTGAGAACATGTACTGCTTGGTTGATCAAGCTGATGGAACAGACAGGAATACTTTGATAAACGGTCTGTTTAAAATGCAAGAGAATTTTAGATAAACCATTAGGACTAGGAAGTATCAATGAAGTACCTGTTAAATACATTCAGAATTTGCTAATAACAGAAATTTATTGGAAAGTAGTTTAAATTGAAGGATTATCACAAGTAATGACATTTTTGACAGGTTTCCCAGCAAGAAGCTCTCAGCAATTTGAAGATCAGGGATGACATACCGACTCCAGTTTTACAATTACTTGAAGTCTCAGTGGAAGGCAATGCAAAGTCAAACAACTAAGATTTTGAACAAAATCATGAAATATGAAAAGCACCTTTAGCACAGTGAAGTCACGGTAGTAGGAAGCAGCATCTAGAGCAGGGTCAGTCACACAGCTCTTGCTCAAGTGGGCAAAAATCCGAGTACAGCTTGTGCTTTTACTGTCCAGGAAGCCTGGATGAGTTAAGACATGATAAAGAGATAAAACAGAAGCAAACCACCCTAAGATATTCTTCCCCCTTTACTAACCAGCAGGATTTCCATCAACACAAAGTCCACTGGGTCCCATTTTCACTGGCTGTCTAAGCATGCTCAATACGGATGAAGAATCAAAGTAGATTAGGATTGGATCACCAGCCTGAAAAGACAATTAGGAGAAATCACAAAGTTACAGCAGAGTACTAAGGCCAAGGGCAAGAGACAAATCTATACTTTGTGTACAGACAGCTTTGTCTAAAAGGTTGTCAAACCTCTTATATACAAGGCAACTGACTGGAAACTTTTTATACACTAAGGAATAGAAAGTACGGCAAGATAAACAGTTCAACAATGTGCTCTGGTAACCAGGAGGGCCAGTGTACAGTGTACACCCAGATGGGGTGCATCTGGCTCAGCATCCCCTCTGAAGGGAGGCAATTGTTCCATTCTACCCTGCATGCTGATATAGCCTCACCTTGAGCCCTGAGAGCACTTTTGGGTGCCATAACATAAGCCATAAAGCTATAGGAGAGCATGCAAAAAAGGTTTACAGAGATGATAAAGGGTCTCCAGGGGAAGCCATACAAGGAATGACTAAAGTCGCTTGGCTTGTTCAGCCTGAAGGAGGCTGAAGCTATGCAGCTTCCTCCCGAAGAGCAGCCATTGATCTCTGCTCTCTGTGATGAGGGACAGGACCCAAGGAAATTGCTGGAAGTGTGTCAGGGAAGGCTTAGGCTGGATATCAGGAAAACGTTCTTCCACCAGAGAGTGGTTGGGCACTGAACAGCTCCTCAGGGAATGGTCACAGTCCCAAGGCTAACAGAGTCCAAGAAGCATTTGCACAACACTCTCAGGCACAGGGTGGGATTGCTGAGGCATCCTGTTCAGGACCAGCAGCTGGACTCGATGATCCTTTTGAGTCCCATCCAACTTGGGATATGCAATGATCCTATGATACTATGGTTTCTGGGTACAAAATAAGAATCTTTCAATCTGTTCTCATTAGACATCATTACAGACAGCTTTAGTAAAAGCATATGTGCAAATTGACTCCTATTTTCTTTCAACTCACACGGTAAAAAGCAGAGAACGATGGCTGAACTTGTGATGGTGCTAAGAAAGAGTGCCTGCCATACTTCTCTAAGAACTCCACAAAATTAGATTCTTCGATATCCTGTGGCTGTTGAAAATAGTTCAGCTTTGCTAGAGTTTAAAAAGAGGAAAAAAAAAATCCACCAATATTAACTTATTGGAAAAGGTAATAGTAAATACTGTGCCAATATTTTTAAAAGGAACAATTTAAGTAATTTTAAGATAGCTGGTGCCTTACTTTAATCCATAGTAACACTTCTAATAGGTTAATATGATCTACAAACACGATGATATCATGAGTACAGTTAATGGGAAACAGATATTAATACACAAAGTGACTTTCCAAAAAGCAAAAGACTCCTTGACAGCTACCTTAATACATGCTGTGATTTCTGTGAGATGCCCAAATTAAACACACACGAAATTTTAATTACAAAGCACTACCCATTTGTGAGTTCATTAAAAGCAACATTAAATGGATTAAAAAAAAATTATGTAAAACTGGCAATTGGTAATACTCAAGATAAGTATGAATAGACAATAGGCATTCTAAAAAAACTTACTTTCTGAAGGTATCTACAGTGATACCTTCCTGACCTGTGGTATTCAATGGTATGGTTATGACACTATAATGTACTAATTTATTACTGCTAAAGCACTGTTATAAAATGGCAAACTATTAAAGGCATGCTACATAGACTCATCCTAATATGAATAACTTTTCAATGCATTCAAATAAAGAATCTTGGAAGATTCAAGAATTACATATCCTACTGACAACAGGAACAAGTGGCAGTATACTCAATTACAGTAGTGTCAAAAAGAATTTACGTAATGCAGTAGATTTTGGATTTGGAGGGAAAAAAAGAACAGTAAAATTAGAACAGTAAAAATAGAACCTTAAGCTCTCAATATAGTTCTGCTGTTCAAGGGCAGAGCAGATGATCAAAGGTACAGCACAGATAGCAGAAACAAAAGCTTTTTAATATCCAAATACACCATGAATTAAGCAGACAACTAAATCGTTCAAGAAGAAAAAAAATCAAAGGAATATTAAGCTCCCACAAGGTTCACAAAACCTTAGTTTTGTGTTTGAATGATGTATCATCATTAGACTGAAAAAGAAAACATTTGCAGTTATGCTACTCACAGCCATTTAATTGATTTGGGACCCAATTCATCATATACTCTTCCATTATCAAAGCTGAATACTTGCTACTACATGTTAACAATATTACATAATGCAAAATACAGCTGAAAACTGGAAGGAAATACCTTCTTCAGGAAAACTTAAGAGATTCAAACTTTTTAAGTTTATATACTAAAGGGTATTTAATCTTGCAGAGAAAAGCAACATAGAATTTAATCTGCTAGCAATAGTTTCCACGAGGTGAAGTCAACCTGTGCATCACTTTCACCAGCCCAGATAATTCATTAGGGCTAGATTAATCTCTGGCAATGGTAGCTCATCACACCATCCTGGAAAAGCTACTGCCACAATTAGTTGAATAAAATATGTGTTCCTATATTTCCATGGGAGAGGCCACTAGGGAGAAGGCTGTTTCTACCAGAAAACATTATGATCCTTCAGGTGATCCCAAATAAAGTCTTCCCCATCCGTTCTTCAAACAACAAGCACAGAAAACGAAAAGGCCATGTGAACAGTGAATTCTGTTCCCAAGTGTGCTACAACTAACATATACATGCAGTCAAATGTTTAGGCCTCTTCAGTGGGCCTAATCGTGATAGATACATGGCCCAAATATCAAATGACTAAAAAAACTGGGTGCCATCTGGACACATATGATCCTTTCTGTGCATAACATTAAAAATTCAGAATCCTTTTAGTCTTACTTTCAGGATATTATGAGTGGTGTGGGAAAAGGGTAACATTTAGATTCCAAGTTGCAGGCTGAAAAGCCCAGGAGCCTGACAACACTTTAAGTTGTGTTTAAACCCTTATCTAAATTCATCTTTACTGTGAGACAAACTGAAAATTGGAATGGGTAAAGTTCTAGCACTACTACCTATCATGCTATATATTATGAAGCTCTCATAATTTCTTTGTTCTTCCTTGTATGCAAAGCACTCAGGCAAAAATCTATAAAGAGCTGAAAGCGGGACAAGTCAGTAAAAAGCTAACATTGTTTTGACTAGCTGTTGTACCTGTTCATCTCCTGAGTCCCTCCCAACCTAAAATACTCAAGATTTAGGTCAGAAGCAGGCAGAACTGTGGGTCACAACTCCCAGACAATAACTCAAAAATGTGAAACCACAGCAATTGCACTGAATGCCAGAAACAGGACTTTAAATCACTCAAATGTAATATAATGTGGAAAGCAGAAAGAGAAAAGAATGTTAATGGCATAGCCTACAGGATATATGATTACCAGTGAAAAAAATCATCACCAGCAGAGAAGAAAGGATGAAAATAAGCATATATAATAAAGAATCCAAGACACAATAAGAAAACACTTTCTGAAAATTATAGTAGTGGGATACTTCAAACATCAACCCTTATCTGCTCCTCTACATGTAGCCAACCATGTAAGGTATCTCAGATACATAAGCAGTTGATAAAGATTTGTGTTCAGCCAGAAACCAAATCCCTTAATAATAGTGTCTTTGGTGATTCACTATGGTCTCTCTGACACTTTAACGGCTAAAATAATTAGCAACAGTTATAACATGTAGTTCAAAAGAATATTCCCTAAGCAGAGACAATCTATAAACAAAATGTATGAAAAGAAAGATTGCTTACGGTCATCCAACTGCACACAGAACAGCAGATCATGTCCACCAGGATCAGAAACAATGTTTGTAGAATAAGGGATGTTACTTCCGAAAATGAGTGACTTTTCCACACACATTTGACTCACAGACCTGTAAAGACAACCCCCCCGCCCAGCTATAAAATGGACCATAATTGCATAATTTCGTGTTTTACATTACATAATGCCAACAACACAGTATGACTTTTCATCAGTTTAGATGAGCTGTTGTACAATCTGCACCGATAATCAATTACAGAAGGCCTCTCTTGTCATTGTAGTAACTTTGTGGACACTCGGTTAGTGTAATTAGAAATCACTCTGGAAGAAAAAGTGATTAAAAACAAAATCAGTGCACATATATTACAGCTCTTTTCGGTCCTCTTCACGAGGGCAATCTACAAAGATTAGGTTTTACTCCCTAATAGCTGAGACCGTCTTCCTCACTGACAGCATCTCGCGGTCTGTATTTGTTTGACCGCCTCCTCATAGCACTCCGAAGCTCCTTTTTCTTAAACCCAGACTTCCCAGCTCCCACCGCCAGCTGCCTCCTCACGGAGTAGCCAAGCCTCGCTTCATCTCGGCCACGGCGCTGTAGGCCCCGGGAAGCCTTTGCAGTCCCCGGCCCGGCGCTAAGCCGTCCCGGGCCCGGGTGCGCGGCAACACCACGGCCAAACACAGGCGGCCAAGCCACAGTTCCCGCCTGGGAGCCCGGCCCGCGCCCGGTCTCCTGGCCCGCCTGGGCCCGCTCCGGCGCCAGCAGCGGCAGAAACCCATCCCCTACCCACCTGCTGCCGCCGGAGCGCCGGGACGCGCCTGCGGGGCCGAGGGCGGGCGGCGGCAGCGGCGGCAGCAGCGGCAGAAGCAGCAGCGGCAGCAGCAGCAGAGACAGCAGCGGCAGCAGCAGAGGCAGCGACAGCAGAGGCAGCAGCGACACCGCACGGGAGCCGCCCATGGCCGCGCACCAGCGCCGGGACCCCGCGGGGCCGCAGCGCCTGCGCGGTCGCAAGGGGGCCGGGCAGGGCGGGGCAACGCTCTTCTAAAATAGCACGTTTAAAAGAGTTAATTTCAGGTAATTGTAGCAACTGTATGTTGACAACTACTAGAAATCGTCTACTGGTAATGAATTCATATTATGCCTGAATTCATGTTATGGCATGATGACTGCGCTAAGAGCAGTAGTGTCTAACGTGTCTAACATGAGCTACCCTATTCTGCTATCATTTAAATGATATAGGTTGAGTGGGTCACTAAGCAATCACTCCTTTACATTATGTTAGAGTGCACAAATTGGTCTGCCGAGCTGCCTAGGTAAAAACACAGTGTTTCACTAATTCTCGACTTTGTATCAAAAACATTTCTACTCAGTGGACCAGATGGGAGAAGATTCTTAATTTTGACATCATGAAAATTTTTCAAATTCAAACAGAATTCAAATTTCAAACAAATGCCAGAGTTTAGTTAAAATCCCACACAGATAAGTCCTGGGACAGTTTGGCTTTTATGCTTGTATCTTTCAAATGAAAATATTTTTTAGGTACTTTTTGTGAGGTTCTTTTCATGCAATATTTATTTAACATCTGAATCTGACTGGCACAATATAGTGGAGATTAAAAAGTCAGTACATGTTCAAGGAGTCAAATAAGGCAAATTCATGAAAGGAAGCACATCAAATGTCATTAAAAATGCAGTTACTGTAACAGGGCCTGCTCCAGTGTGTTGTTTCTGAGCTGTTGGAAGCTTCAGGGATTCCTTACTCTGGAAATATTGCAATCCCCCATTTGAAACTCTTCCTTAGCCTTCTACTGCTCATCTCTGCCAAAGGAAAGCTCACTGGTTAGGCCTTTGCTCTGACCCAGTTCCATTCCTGTGTTCAGTGTGTACTAGATTTTCATCAGAAGCCGAGATGGAGAAGAGGTACCTTAAGCCATTATTTTTTTGGCAAGTTAGGACAGTACAGACAACAGAGACATTGTGTCATTGGATATTTACTTATCATTTGCTGTCTTTCATTCTAAATAAAAAACACCCACTCCTCAGTAGATTAACTGCTTCAATGATTTGGTTATAAGTGCTTTCTAGGAACAAGCAATTAAACTTATAGAAAACCAGGTTGATTTAAGCTTTTAATCAGAGAATTGATAATGACAAATAATTTAGTAATACAAGTTAAGTGATCATGATCAATTTCTGGACAAAGAGAATAAGATGCATAGTGGCTATAGATAACACTTCCAGTTTGTCTAAATCTCTTTGTAGCCTAGAACTTTAGTCTCTCTCCTTCATTGCTCTTTATGTGCATTTATAGCTTTACATTAGTATGCTGCTTGGGAATAAATGGAATCTATGTCTAGTCTCCTTGGGGTCATACACACATTCCATGGCACGTAATGAGAAGGGACAGCATCCACAGTACAGATAATGAAGTTGGCCTTAAGCTGCCTTAGGACAAAACAGAAAGAAAGGAGCAACAGGTGAGAAAATATTAGATTTTTGTAATAAAATAAAAATTTTGAGAAAATAAAGATTTTTGTAATCTCTTGCATGTTAAAAAAGCACACTACTGCAAAGCCCTCTGAGAAGGACAAACGTGTAACACGTTAAGTGAGATGTTTGAACCTGCAAACCAGAGTGCAAAAGAATCAGGAAGTAATTATAATAAAAAAGCATATGGAGAAAACCAATGGTTCCTCTGACATCTATATAATTCTCATTAGACAGTATTTGGTCTGTACTATTTCTCATTCTTTCTAGACTCACCTTGCCTGTAGGAGGACTGGATGGGACTGGGCATGTTGTCTACTACTTCATCTATTCAAGGAAAATAAAAGAAATTCTATAGAAGGCAACTGGACGGTAAAGTAATCTCCTTGGTACACTTTCTTTCGGCCATTTACAGGAGATGTTCTGCTTTAAAAGTTTTTACTATATGATTTAACATGACTACTTTAATCTCTTATTTGTTCAGACAGGTGACTTTAGCAGCAGTAAAGGACACAGACCCATTAGCAAAAGCTACCAGCCATTTGCCACTGGTTTCTATTTTATAAAGTATCAGGAGATCATACTTGTTGTTGGGTAACAACTAGGAGGATGAATACCTATTTTTTAAGTTTCCAGATTTGAATACCAGTCATTCCATATTGGGTTACAATTTCAGAAAAGTCAGAAAACTTAGTGAAGTGATATATGACCATCACCCAAATATCCAATTTTTTTTTTAGTCAGTTCCTTGATTTAATTCCTTTCAGTTAATTTAAAAATTAATTCAAATGATTGACTTTAACTTTGTCTTGTTTGTTTCCTGTTTATGTTTTCCTGGTCATTTTACCATGATGTAATTAGTAGATTTTGATAGTCACAAACCATGTCATTATATAGCAGCCAGTAATTTTCCATTGAAATTGGAGATAATACAGCCAGATTCTTAGCACAGTGTCAGAGACTGAAATATTATGGTTTATGACTTAAACATTTTCATGACAGGCTTTTGCTTATTGTAGCAGAACTGTATCATGAACGTTGTCGAGAAGACCACCATACCCTGAATGGGGTCCTGACTGAAGGCTATTGACGGCTCCCTGACAGAGGTAAGTAACAACTCAGGGCTGGGGACATTCACAAAGCACAAGCTTAACACCTTCAGGGTGGAAATCACAGCCCCAGGGCTATCGCACAGACCCTTGAACCAAAGGGAGGGAGGAAAAAAGCTTTGGGTGTGTGTTGGAAAATCCTCTGGCCAGAGGCGCAGTGTCTGTCCATCCTGCACTGCGCAGAGGAGCCTAGCTGAGGGGTCCCTTCACCCAGGGAAAAAAACACATTCATGTGAAGGATAGGAGAAGGGATGTTATGGCCCATCAAAGGCTCCCACAAAGGAGTCCCCAGACTCTGCACCAGAGCACTGAAGCAGCATGCAACAAATCCAGAGTCTAGCAAGGGACAGTGTCAAACTGGCCCCCTGCACAGGAGAACATGGATGTTCCCACCTGGCCCGAAGCATATACTAATCTATGGGATTTTATACTCTTTGGAGCGGTGCGGTGTAGCAGTGATAGTCACTCTCACCACCAAGAAGACCAGACGCAAGGGAGCAACAAGACCTCGTTGGGACCCTTGGATAGATGATATGCTTCCGCCTAACTCCTGTCAGTTTCCCCTGGTCCCTCCACCCCATGCACACTTTCTATTTCTTTTTTTCTCCTTCTTGTTGCCTCTTCTACTATTAAATAAAATAGATAAATTTTTTTGCAACAACATTTGACCTCGTTTGGTTTTAGTCATGTTTTTTGGTATATTTTGAACCTTCAAAGTTCTTTCCATTTTATACACAGAGAGTTAATTTTCTTTGCTCTTCTGGGTTTAAACCGGATCATAGCACCCAGGTATTTAATGAGGATGAATGGTAAAAAGAAAAGAAGTGAATGTTTATTTTATGATGGTGCCGTTTTGGCTATTATGTACATTACAGAAGTCAGTTGAGTCTTCACATACTCACTTGTATATGAGGAGATACTAGACTTACACGAGTCTGGGACTCTGCCAACAGACATCCAGAAGTGTCTAGCCTGTAGTTTGGGTACATACAAACATCATATATATATATAAGATGATAAGCCACAGTAAGCCATTGTTATTATTATCTAACATGATTACACAAGAGTAATATATTGCTTTCTGCTTCAGAAATTGATGCACATTTGATATAGGGTTTTTTCCTTGTCCACCTAATTTCAGATTAGTTTTATGTCTGTTCATTGTTATTCATAGAAGCAAGACAGTTACTTGATTTAAATGGGCACTGTGGCCAGAGAGGAGTTTCGTAGTAGAGGTAGGGATCGATTCTACTCCTGAATTCTTTACAGACTCTTGTACTGGAACAGCTACTTGTACAGATATGCAGTCTAGTTTGAAGTGAAAAAGGTTTAGGTTTAAAATTGAGTTTATGTATGTAAGCCTTTAAATTGTCTTCATGACCACAATGATTTCTCTCACAGAATCTGGTATGACTCAATAGTTGAGGAGCAGTTCTAAATACCTTATTTGGTATCTGTCGATGTCAGTGCAGTCAGGCAGCTCTTTTCTCCTTTTTCTTTTCCTTTTCCTTTTCCTTTTTTCCCCTCACCTATGACTTCTTCCTGCACTGGCAAATATGATCCCAATGTTCTTGGGCATTTTGTTCTGCTTTAGTCCAAAGGTTCAGCCACTGGTAGTGTATGCATTATTTTAAAATGTTTCACGTTAGAAGCTCTCAACACGAGAAAAAAAAAAAAATGCTGGTGACTGCATTACTTAGTACTAGTTTCATCTGCAGGAAGGCATCAGTCGTTGGCTGTCAGCCCTTCAGCCCGTGCGCGCTCCGGTTGCCGTTCGCTAACAGCTCCCGCGGCCCGGGGGCGGCTCCCTCCCGGTTCGCCCTGCCCGTGGGGCGAGCCCGATGGGCGGAAGGGAGGGAGGCAGGCGGGGCAAGCGCTCTTGAGTTGCCGGGGCGCTCCCAGGATACGCCTGTGTTGTGGGAACGAGCGGCCGAGGGCAGGCTGCGGGTGTCTGGCAGCCGCATCGCTCGGCTGTCAGGACGAGGCTCCGGGCTTGCGGAAGGGCCTCGCGATCGCGGCTCGGAGCTGCCCCGCTCCACTCGCGGTGAGGCCCGTCCAGCCGCGCCATGGAGCTGGCCGTGAGGGAGCGGCTGCTCGCCGCAGAGAGCGCAGGAGGTGAGCAGGCGGCCGGCGGCCGCGATCTCATGACCGTCTTTAAAAAGAAGTGAAATTAAAATACGACTTTCAGGAACACAATTTGATCCTAATCTGTTTTATAAATTCACTTTCTAGTTTGCTAACATTAGTGATTTTAAATAGCAAGGCAGCTGTTAATGCTTCCTCTTAAAACTGTCTAACGCTGAGTAACGTGTGTGTGAAATTATTTTCCTTAAGCATTCTTAATTTATTTTTGCAGAGGAGAGACTGAATATCAAGTAGCTCATTTGGATGCAATCATGTACACATGGAAGCAAAAATTCTTTATTCCTTCTCTTTCAGATGTTCAGGCTCTGAAGAATGCTTATGAGTTAATCAAATCATCTAGTGAAGGACAATCTGCACTTGATTCATCAGATAACATCAGCACCGACTTATATGTTGTATGTGCTGAACAAGCGCTTCAGGTTTGTAATTTAGGTCTTTTATCTGTATTAAATAAAATCATGTGTATGATATACTGTATTTACAGCTGTTACAGTTAGTACTTTAAAAAATCTCAGGAGTACCTGAGGAAAGTACTAACCCTTCTAGTTTTGGAGAACAATTCTTTAAACGTGCATTTTCTGTTAAAACTCCACCCCTAAAATCCTCACTTCTTTATAATCAGTCAGCAAAGTGTGGTTTGTGAGGTTTGTAGTCATACCCAAATTAGCAAAGTGTACCATAGTATATAACAAAAAGTTTGCCATGCCTGTTTTCTCTTGTTATAGAAAACTTAGCATTAAGCAATTTGGTTATGACTGAAGAAAATACGTTTGTGAGCATCCATACCAGGTGAAAGAGCTCTAATGGACCTAATTATTTTTCATAATTTTCATTTATTTTCATAATTTTCTAATTATGAAAAGCTGTTGTTAATTGAAATTACTTCTATAAAATGTGGCAGAGATTTTTAATTTTGAAGTATTTGTTAATATTCAATTTATGATCATAAGTGATTGAATTTTAAGCAGACATTTTGTAGTAAAACTTTTTTTTTTTTTTTTTTCCCAAGCTGCAATCCAGTCAAAATCTGTCTGTGGTCTGAAAACTGAGGTGTAACACTAACAAACCCCTCCTTAAAAAAACTCCAAAATTCTGTTAATAATTTTGTCTTTATTTTAACAACTGTGTTTAAAAAGGAAACATTTTTGGATACTTTAAGCAGTTCTGTGGCTGACTGAGGAGTTATGTTAAATAAAGAAGCTTTTCTTTACATACATTTGGAATGACAGAACTATGCCGTTAATAAATTGTAATGGGCTTATACCACAACTGGTATGCATCTTTATGGAGTATTGCTTACATACTGGTGAGGAGTTAGATGTTACCCTTGATTAGGCATGCATTTTAAAAAGCTAACAATTCTTAATTATTTGTTGCATTTTTTAAAACACTGAAATGCTTTTTTTTGGGTTTTAGCTGGGATATCTGGAAATTAGCAGTGACTGTCTAAAAATGTATTTTAAAGGAAGATTTCCTGTGAACCAATTTCTTGGCAGAGCATATTTGTGCCAAGGCCAGTTGCATGCCCCACGCTCTACAGATAATTTGGTGAGAAACTATAAAGGTTGTTTTATATTAAGCCTGGTTTTACTAGTATTTATTCCTAGGTTATGTGTTGCTTTCAGTCATTTAAAATACACAAGGATAATCAGGACTGTGGGAAAAATGACAGGAAATATAGTAAGAAGTAGTTGTGAGTAAACAAAACTTACCATCTGAATCAGACTAATGTTTCAAATATTTTGGAAAAGACAATAAAAAAGAATACTTGTAAAAAATTTCAGGTGGTTGTTTTAAGTCACCCACTTAACTTTTTACCTAAATATGATACTTTCAGTATTTCAATTAGCTGTAACTGTTGAAATAATTACTGACTTTGTTTGGGAAGCATTTCATAGGCTTGTGGGAAGTGGAGGACTGAAAAAGCCCTCAGAGAGGTTGTACAGTTCGTTTCTGTAACAGTGTGCTTCCATCACTCATCAATAACATTTCCATGTAGTACTTGGATGTGGATTTTTGTAATGAGAGGTGGTAGCAACTCAGCAGGATACTTGTGCTTCTGTGTGTTGCTTTGAGGTGTTACAATTCCTTAAATATGAAAAATATTTTTTATCTCCTGCTGATTTTAAAATGGAGTGGGATATGTTTTCTGTCTTCAGTATTTCACTTGTCCTTGTACTGTGATCAGTCAGCTTTGATTATCTGTTAATGGTATCTAGCCCCCCAAAATAGATGTAACAGATATATATCATCATAGAGTATTCTGAGTTGGAGGGGATCCACAAGGACCATCACAGTTCAACTCCTGGATCTGCACAGGGCAACCCCAAAAATCCCACCCTGTGCCTGAGGGAGTTGTCCAAATGCTCCTTGCACTCTGTCAGCCTCGAGGCCATGACCACTGCTCCGGGGAGCCTGTTTGGTGCAAAACCAGCCTCTGGGAGAACATTTTCCTGATGTCCAGCCTAAACTTTTCCTGACACAGCTCCAGCAGTTCTCTTGGATCCTGTCCATGGTCATGGAGAGCAAAGGTCGGTGCTGTCCCTCCACTGCCTCTGAGGAGAAAGCTGCAGAGTGCAATGAGGTCTCCCCTCAGACTCCTCCAGGCTAAACAATCCAAGGGACATCAGTCAGTCCTTATATGGCTTCCCCAAGAGGCCTTCACCCTCTTTGTAACTCATAGTTTGTGTTACTTGTGTTCACAAATATACCTGAGAGATGTTTTAGTAGTCTCTTTGAATAATGTGTTTGAATTAACTCTCAAGCTAGAATCTTTCTCCTGTTACATTTTCTGTACTTTATTTCTTCTATGAGCACATGTAAAGAATAACTGGTCAATGAGGACTTTAAAACCTCATGCATGTTTGAAACGTCCAATGTCCAGTTACATTTCTAAATTAACAAACTATTCTGTTTTGTTTTGTGAATCTCAATCAAAATTTGCTGTTTTCTTCTTGGCTCTTGCTAACTTCTTAGAAGTTAAAAATGGTCCCAGGTTGCACAGTCCTGTCTTGGTTCCTTGTGTCATGTGTTGTAATGGTCTTTTAATATACACTTCATGTCAGTTGTAAAGTTTTTTCACTGCTGTATTCCTAGATAATTTATGAAAGTATGTGACTAAGTAATCATCATTCACGTAGAAAAGATAAATTTGTCCTTATTTGGTTTTCCTCCTAAGGAATCCTTCTTAATTGATGAAGATGCTTGTGTTCTTAAGGGCCAAGTGCAGCTTCTCTACTTTAGTACATATTTCATCTCTGGTTTTCTGTTTATCTAGGCAGTTACAATTTATTGCTCAGTACCCTTCTTATGCCATCCTAGAGCTCCATAAGTCAGTCCCAATTCTCTTGGGGATCTTAATTTCTCTTTTCTAGCGTACTGTAGAGACCCCCTCTTGGTGTCATCCCATTCCTCCTCATCCAGCTCCACCTTGGCTTTGCCATTTGCACCGCATCCTTCTCCTACACTTTCAAAAATCCCTTTATACTATCTGAGCCATCTTCTTTACACCCTGCCTTCAGGAATCTGTACATACTTACGAGATCTTCCCTGAGCTGCCTTCTTCAGGCTCAACAGTCTCAGCTCTCTGTCTTTCTCCATAGAAGAGACACTTCAGTTTTTTCTTGACCTTTGCAGCCCTATCTTGGACTCTCCGCAGCATCCATATCTCTTTCATACTGCAGACCCCAGAACTGGGAAGAGTGTTCCTGGTGTGAATGCTGAATAGAAAGAAAGGTTCACATCCTTCAGCCTGCTGGCCACAATCCTCCTAAGGACACTGTCAGCCACCTTAACAGCAAGAGAATGCTGCGAGTTGGTATTCTTTGACTTGGTGTCTGCCAGGACACCTAGTTCCTCCTCGGAAGAGCTGCTTCCCATCTCCTTAATGATAAAAAGGGCATGCTTGTTACATCATTTTGTTGACAAATTCCTGTTGAAGTCTTTTTGAAGAAAATAATCCCTCGAGATTTTTAATGGGACATAAAACTTTTTTCCTGCTGAATTTGCTCTTGGATATTTCCGAACTTTCTTTGCTGAAAGTTTAAAAAGTATGCAGCTTTGTAGTTTTGGAAAACTTCAGTCCTGATAATGCATATTTGTCATAAATGAAGTAATTTGAAAATACAGTCTTAAAATTTGAAATCAGGAAAACATATAAATAGGCTATCAACCAGTTTTTAATTATTATGTTTCTATAGCAACAACTTACTAAGGCAGTATGTTTTAGTTGAGATTGGTCTGAAAATAAAATTTATGAAATATGAACATATTGAAGTGGAAAAAAACCTACTGATTTATAAATGCCATATTCATATTGCACTAGCTTTTCTTTGTTCTATTCTAGGAAGAGTTTGAAAAGTTTGTGCTGTTTTTTATGAAGGCAATAGATTTTGCAACCCATGACAGAAGGTAGGCCCTGCTGACAGGATTTACTCTAAATCCCACGAAATACTACTGATTTGCTTTTTCAGTTCTTTGTCTTGATTTTCATTAGGTAGCATGGAGTTGTGTTGTTTGGGTTTTTTCTTTAGATTTTTCCTTACATTTGCTAACTCCTGTTACTGCTGTGTGTGTTGTAACGACATAAGGACACTGCAATCTTACATCAATGGGATGTTTAAAGCTGGTAGATATCTCAGCATTTCTTACTCTTTTATAGGTATGATCTATAGAATGAGAGTACCATGTTAGCTTATTTTTAAGTCATTAATTATTGAGTAGAGTATAATTGCAAGAGTTACCATATTCTTCTTGTGTTGTACTTGTCTTCTCAGTTCTTAGTCAGGATTGCTTCCAATGAAAAATAAAAGTTGCACTTTTTAACTTCTTAGAAGTGTCTTACAGTACTCAAGATGTAATTTTATGCTTATTCAAGTTCATTAAATACTAATTTTTTTTATTCTTATTTTTCAGGTATTTTTTTTTGATATATAATGCCTCAGTTCTTTATTGGCAACTTGTGAGGCCATTTCTTAAGCCTGGATACCGCTATTGCCTTATTCCCAGCCTTTCACAGATTATTACAGCATTAAACCAAATTGAAGAGCAAGACAGTGAATGGCAAGCAGAACTCATGATGTAAGTTTAATTATATTTTTTCAAGTGGACTTTCTGTAATCCTTTTGGGACTGCTACATGAGGTAGTCTGTAAAAAGGTATATTTCACCAGTAATGTTGTAGATGTATTTATTGTGAAAAACTTAATTAATAACTTTTTAAAGAGACATCTAGGTACTGAAAATAAAAGGTGCTTCATTTCAATATTTACTTCAAGCTTGAAGTTTTAGTGACAGGGAGAGCTGTGTCCTAGATCGGATCTGAAATTTCATGTAATTTTGGATGTAGTGTTTGAGTCATTGATAATAACTGGAAATAAATTGCACATACATATCAATGTATTACCATTCTTGCATTTCCTGAGAAAAGCTGGAGTATAAACCTTGAGATAACTGTACCAAGAAGAATAGTTTTATGTGCAAACGGAGGAGTGTCGGTGTAATTTTTCAACGTCCCACAACCTTTTCGCAGAGGTGTTTTGATCCCCTATTCAACAGATTGATTCCAGTTCCTCTTGCACTCCTACCATAGCTTTTTCCCTTTCTCTTTCTGAACTTTTCTGTTTCATTGGTCTATGGTTTATTGCTATGTAGCATTTTCTTTATTAACTGAAACTGGAGGAAAGCAACAAAACAGTCCAAGGGGTGTGCTCAGGACTATCTAGAATACCATGCATGCAATTTCTTGGTACAAAACTTTTACTGCAGTATTGGTGAGAACAAACAAATGCACTAAGTGTGTTTGTGTTATAAAACTAATGGTTGCACTTGGTTTTTTTTTAAGTTGTATTTATTTCTAAATTTTTTTAAAAATTATGATTATCATTGTTGTTAATTTATGTCATGGAGTCACAGGCTCTTTTTCAGTCAAATCAGATAAAGTGTAGAAAACCTAGTAGATATATCGCAGTTTCCAATATGAATAGTTTTCTTTTGCTAAATGGCTTTGAAATACTAGCCTTTCCAGTAGTTAAGGGAGAATCTTAGAATATGTCTCACAAAAATGTTTTTTCATACACTTCTAAAAAATTAATCTTTTTAATTCCTGGTATGTTCTTGATAAAAGTTTTCAGAAAAAAACTCCAAATTTTCCAAGATTCTTATTGTGATCTGCACTAAATATGTGTTAACAGCTTTGTATATCTGGAAGAAGAAAAAATATAGAAATTAGAGGATCTCTTCTGTGTTGAGTCAGTGCTTTATAGCACTAATCACTTGTACTGCATTTAGAAGTGGTACCTTGATTATAAAGAGTGTTAAAAATATATAAATAAGAATTATTTTGGAAAGTGTTAATAAATATGTAATACAAATGTTTATTTGATCTGCAGAAATTTACTTGAGTGCTTCCTTGATGCTTCAAAACTGGAAGAAGCAAAAGAGTTTTCATCTACTGCAGCAGTCTTTATTAAGGAAAATGTTCCAGATAAATATTCTCAAATATTTTCTTTAATGGTAATGCTGAAAAGTATTTTAAACTCCCATTAAGACAGGAGCTCTTAATCTTTCATAAAATAATAATTATAATTGTTACATAAGCTGTTTTCTTCATTTCAGTTTTGTGAGCTACCAAAAGATTCAGTAGACATGCAGAGATTTTCACAAATTGTGTATTTTTGGTACTATAAGGTAGACAGCTCCCTACTGCTCCATGTTCTTTTAGCACGTCATAATATAATGGGGATAAGTGTGGCTAACCCTAAAAATTCTGTTTGGGATTAATTACTATTGAAAGAAGGTGTAGTGAGAGTAATTTAACCTGACTTATGTCACTGAGGGCATATTTAGTATCTGTTGACTTTTCTCGTGCTGATAAATACCTAAGTGATCCAGACTGAACTCTATAAACAATTCTGGAAAATTGAGAATATGACAATAGCTCACATTTCTTGCATGCCTTTAATTTTGGACGTAAGGGGGTGAAGATGAATGTGGCAAAAGCAGAAAGAGGTAAATAAAACTCGCAAGTTGTGTGCAGGCATATTTTCTTTCATTCTACTACACTATTTGTTGTCTTTTTCTATCCACCCCATCAATCACTGCATTCCAAAAGTGTATGCTTATATTACAAATTTCTCTAACATTTGAATTAAGGGAATCAATATACAACATTCCAGAGGTGTGATAATAATGAAATAATCACCCTGGGGCAAGCTTGAAATTGCTTTTGTATTTTTTAGAATTATTGAGCAAGCTGTTTGACAATGTCCTTAAAGAGAAGAATGAAGTAGTTATAAAACTGTGCTTGGGCTACCGAAGTATGATCCAAGCTCTTGAGTACTTTTGTAGCAGCGTACTGGAGTCCTGGAAAACTTGGTGTTCCAGTACAGCTTAAGTAATCAGTATTGATAGTTGTGGACAGTCAGTGTGAGAGTCAGAAGAAATGATCTGCATACTGTTAATGTGTAACTCTACAGTTAAATTGAAGTAACTGCAGTTTACTGTAATGTCTTTATAATATTTTTTTCCCCTGCCTATAATCTATAGGTACAGATAAAATTTAATTTGGCTTGTTTCTCCTAGCTGGATGAGATGATTTCAGAATGAGTTCTATCAAAAGGTGTTAAAAATGCATTAATTAGGATTTTAACTCAGAAGGTAGTTCCACATTTATATTTCTGCTAATAGTTCTGATCCTGACTATCAGAATATCAGTATAGCTCTATTGGGTGATCTTTGTATTATCTATGCAGAACAACATAGATTATCACAGTAGCCACATCGCCCTTAAAGTCCATGAAAACAGTCAACATACCTGCTTTATTGTATCCCTGTTGAGTGTTGATCCATTGCTTATTTAATAAAATAATAATTAAATTATTATTTTATAGGTGTATCACAAACTAATGGATATTTCCCAGGTAGAGAAGGAAATACAAAATTCCATCCATCTTTCAGTTATTTATAAAATGCAGGTGTTAAAGTTGTAAGTATGAAAATGTATCCTTCTACTTGTATTTTGATGCTGCCTATTACAGAGGTAGGATCAGGTTCAGGGATCCCATATGCTCACAGAAAAATCTACTGTGGTTTAATTCCTCAAAAGGAAAATTATAATGACAGTTTGAGTAGTAGCTGTCAGGTCTGTCTAGACAACAGCCTCATCTAAAAAGTGAGCTAGCTCTTTGAGAATGTAGGGATTAGTGTGTTGTACACGTGTTGTCAGGATAAAGAATTTGGGAGTCTGAAAGAATTTTAATATCAAATGGACTCCAGTTCCATTCCCAAGCTACATACAAGAAAGTAAAAATGAAGTGGGGAAATCACCTAAAATACAATGTACAAATCATGGAGCATAATGCTTTTTAAACTCTTTAAATTTTAAAGATTTAAGAAAAATTTGAAAATTAGAGTTCATAGCAAAATCCCATGTAATTTTTTTTTTGTGTCTCAAGATTTCCCCATTTTAAAAATATCAAATCTTTTCTTAGTAACAGTAGATTCATTTATACTGACATTATGGGGAAGGAGTCTTGCACACTGGTTTTTTGTTCTGGAATAAAATTTACTGTCTGAAATATCAATTCGGATGCTGAAGTTAGGCTTTATTGATTTTTTTTTTCTTGATATTTCAATATCCACTTGATATTTCAATATCAGTAGCCTGCTGATACCTTGGAATAAGGGCCATCCATTCTGAAGTTAGGAGAGTTAGTTCAAATGTTTAATGCTATAACACTTCTCACAAAAAATTATGACTCAATTCATTATATGTTGCAGGCAATGGGACACAAATGAATTTCCAAGTGATGCCACAGCAAATCTGAATTCTCTGTATGTGCTTTTGAAACAATATGATGTACCTCCAGCATTTGTTCTCAATGTGAAGTGAGTTTTATTTGTCATAGCCCCCTGGCAGTTGATGAAGCTGATCCTGCTTCCATTGAAGCCTGTCAAAATTCCTGATGACCTTGCAGAAATTGAACTCTTTCTTAGTTGTTCGTGTTGTGTTAACACATAGGTCATTTTAAAAAAGGACAAAATCCTATTAGGCTTTATGACAGAACCCAAGATTAAATATCTTCTTCCATACAGCTGTTTGCATAACATGATTAAATATTTCCATAATAATTTTTCATTGATAAAATAAGATTTTTCAAAGGTCTTTAAATTGACATGTACTTTTCAGACTGTAGCTAATTTTTAACTTTTCCTAGGGCTTTTCCAAACTCTTCAGCGTAAGTTTGAAATGACTATATTGAAAGACTACAATTCCAGTAGTTATATCACAGCTGTTACATATGGAAGTAATACTACATTTTTACTTGTTAAGCTAAACCCTCTCTAGCAATATTCAGATATCTCATCACTTCTCCTATTCCACACAGTACACTATGCTCATCTGGTTATTTACGGACATGCAAACAGTTAGAACAGAGTTTCCATCTCTGTGTCTGTGTTCTTGGTTCCTAGGTAGCAGAATGATGGATTTAACTGCTTTGTGTGCCAGTTCACTGAATTGTATTTCCAAAATTTTCAGCAATTTTTCTGCAGTCTGAACTTTCTTACTTCACCGAGTCTGTGCTTCATGCATTTCATTCTGTATTTTTTGTCTTCTTCATTCTGTTTGTGCAGACTACATAGGAGTATGTAAATTATTTTCCATAAATAGATTAACCTTTGTATTTTTCATGTAGTCAACTTTGAACTCTTTCTTTTTTCCTTGCTAACTGTGGTCGTTACAAGTGTAATTATAATAATAATTATAATAATATTTGACATTTTAATAATAATAATTCCTCTAATATTCATATGACTTTCAGGTTTTCAGATACATTGCACAGTTACTTTCAAATAACTTTGGTTATTTAATTCCATGGTGGTTTTTTAATTCCATGGAAGAGCAAAATCAAACTCTCTGAGTGACGTTTTTCTATTTTTGAAGGATTCCTTTGATTCTGGAATTAGCTCATTTTTCTCTGAAAGTAAACTGCACTGAGCTCACAGCTCATTGTATACTTGATTTGAAGAGCGCTCCAATTACTGTAAGTTTTAATTATGTGTTTAGATTTTTTTTTTTACACACAACCCTCCAACTACCACACCCCTTTTGTGTTTATATTTAAAAAATAGTAGTAATGGTTCTACAGTATTCTGTGTATTGTTTATATATTCATTGAAATCAATAATTATTTTGATACTTGATCCTATACTATAGAAGTAGATGCAAAGTCAGAAAGTAGGGTGTGGGTAGACTAGGGTGATTAGCAGTGCAGTTTGTTTTGGCAAATAAATATTAACTGTAAATTTTTGCTTATGTTTTTAAAATGTTACCCGTGCAAGGGTTTGATTGGAGGTTAAATTCCAATTTCTATTATAATGATCCCACTTAGAGTTACTCATAACACTTAACTTATCCTCACAGAACTTTTTTTAATTCTGGATGTTTGATTCAGGCCCATTATTCTGAACATTTCCTAAAAGTTTAAAATCATATACAAATCCATAGCATTCCACCTAGATCAAAGATTCACAAGGATTTAATCTAAGTCTTTATGTAGACAGTAGTCAGAAATATCTGTTGTGCAGCAATATAGAAACTTTGCTTCTATTTCAACCTTCTCCATTTGAGTTAATGTGTTTTTAAGTGACCATCTTCAGATTGCCCAGCATCACTGGACAGTGATTTCTTGTTATAGCAGAGTAAGAGAAATTTATGTAAAATTTTCAGTTCCTTGGCTTTTGCCAAGTACTGGCAAATTTCTCAACCATTACATGAATTCCATCTCTGTGTGTATTTGTCAATAAGTTTTTCCACAATCTCTTTTCTAGTCATGAGGATGTTAAATTACCGAAGATCATGCTGAGTGATTTGATAATAGCTCATAATGAATTAGGAATGGAGACGCTGTCTGAATTTCCTTACTACACCAATTTAACCCAAATGCAGCGTATCTTAGGTGTTTCTATGATCCATACATATAATTTATATGATTTAATAATCAGCTCTTTCTTAAGCTGTTAAAAGTCTAACCTCATTTTACACTTAAAAGTTTCACTGCCCATCAAGCTGAATCCTTTCTGTTTTGACCAGATTGACTTGACTATTCCAACATGTATCTTTTTATTAATGTTAATGAGTAAATGGAAGAGGGCAGATTTAAATCAGATATTGGGAAAATATTCCTCCTTGTGAGAGTAGTGTGGTCCTGGCACAGGTTGCCTGGAAATACTGTGGCTGCTCCATCTCTGGAAGCGTACAAGGTCAGGTTGGACAGGTTTGGCACATATTGGGATAATGGAAGGTCTCCCTACCCATGGCTGGCACTGGATGGGGTTTAAGGCCCCTTCCAACCCAAACCATTCTGTAATTCTAGGATTCTATTAGAACTGAAATCAGTTCCTTCTACAGTACAGAAGGAAACAGGTGTACGCTGATTTTCTTGCTGCAAATTCTGGCAATGAGCAGCTTAAAAGTTATTATGCAGCCTCCAGTGAGTAAAAAGTGACTGCAGTTCAAACAACAAATTCTATTCCCTTTGTATCATTTCAGTTAACTGGCTAGTATAATGGGATTTTCAGTAGGAAAGTACAGTGCTGTGTTACTTCAATTGCATAGGTTTAATCTTTATTTTATTTCTTTTTAACTATTGAAATAAGCATTTTCTGTATTAATACTTCATAGGAGCAAGGGAAACTTATTGAGATAGAATGTCTGGAATGTGAATATGAAATGAAGAAAAATGGTACTGAAATTGTGACTTATACAAAAGGAGTTGTTGAGGTATGTTCTTTAACTTTGAGGGGAAGGTAGAAGTTTTAATTTGCTAAATGTGGAAAGTTGCATTTGACTGTGTGTCTTAATTACATTATATTGATAAGGATTTATTTTAACCTTCATAGTCTTTTCAATTGGATTTACAGGAAGGAAATGGAGAAAAATAAACCAAAGTTGTGTGTTGCTCCCTTAAGTCTTCTGTCTGACCATAAATAATATTCATAATATTTTACTTTCCAAGAGCAAAGATAGTAACATTGAGGCATGGAAGGGCAACACTCTCATGTTTTCATATTTTGCCTTTATGGGAACTCTTTTCATGGAATATCTTGGGTTGGAAAGGACCACTAGGGCTCATTAAGCCCGTCTCAACTGTGATTCCATGTTGTGGTCAATCTCATAAAAAATTCTTGTGTCAGAGAAATGCAGATTGTTCCTGATAAATCATCACACTAGAGAGGATTTTCTTGAATTTCTGTGGTCTGTTGGCTCAGTTGTAATTCAGATCATCAAAGTTAGAAGCCTAAATATCCATATTATCAATGGGATTAGAGAGATGCTTACAATGACCAGTTTAGACCAGCTGTTAGAGTCACCTGAAGTTCCTACAGTAGGAAGTAGGAATATGTTTAATGGAAATTGGTAGTGCCAAGACTTTCTCCTACCTAGGTTTGTTACCATTTTTGTCACCATTTTTATTTTTTTTGGCTCATTTTGAGTCCAGAAATTAAACTCACCTTTTGAAAAAAACCCTCTTGTAAATGAATTCTTCATAATATGAAATACTACTAAAATGTAAAACAGGATATTTGGGTATTTCCAAACTTTAAGTCTACAGTGTATGCAGTTGGAGAGGGATATTGTTTGATTTTTTTCTGGTTTTTGGGTTTTTTTCACTTTCATAACCCCTAAGAATAGCATAATAAATGACATGTCTGTTACTGTAGGTAACATTGGCTTTTAGATTTAATAAGAACCAAGTTTAATTGACAGTATGGCAAATTCCATTCATAATACTTCTTTTTTTTCCTTTTCTGCACTGCATCTGTAGCTGAATGTGAAAAAAACCCAAAACAGCTAAACATTCTGAATTCACAAGTATCCACAATTATCAAGTTTTTTTTGTCATAAGACTGGGGAATAGCTGACAGACTTCTGCCAGAAATATGTAAGAACAGCCTGGAGCACCTAAAAGAAATACTCCTTAGTTATTGATGCCTGTTTAAAAAAAAAATATTAAAGGAATTATTAAGAAAAAAAATTCCAATGTCTGCTGGCTGAGGGGCTGCTTTCTACTGAAAACAGCCCTAAGATTAAAATTTGAAGCAACATGTAAGAAATTCCATTTATTAAATGCGGTAATGCTAATTAATTCTTCATGTATATAGGCTCAGCTGAAATTGATAAAAAATCTTGAATTAACGTTAAAACGGGCAGTTCATTTGGGAGATCCTGGTGCAATTCAGGTTGTTTGTGCAACCCAGTGGAATCTGTGCTTACCATTACTACAACACAATTTGCGTCAACATGTGCGAAAGCCACTGATCTCAGTTGCTGATGTCCTTGAAAAGATTGACAGGTAATTTTCTATGCTCTGTACTTTTTTGAAAGGTCTCAAAGCATCAACCTCATTTAAAAGCTCAAGTTCTGTGATATTAAGTGTCAGAGAATTTTCCACTAGCTTGTAATAAATTCATGTCTGCACGTTGCATACATTTCTCTGTTAATCATTTAAATATAGGTTCCCTTCAGGCACAATCTAACACTGTTTAATGAGCTGTAACAAATATTGAAATATTGTAGGAATTTAAAAATATTCTAGTTAATCAAAATTATGTGAGAAAATTCCAAAACTGCAGTATATATGCTGAACTGTGGTCTAAATTCTTGTGTTTTAACCAACATTGCTTTTGTTGGTTAAAAAAATAAAATTAAAAAAAAATACTTTTGAAAAAACATCATGGCTTGTATAGTATATGTCAAATAAGACAGTTCTTGCAAGATACTATTTTTGTATCTTTGGTGATACTTCTTTTTAATTGGAAAACCTACTGTATTAAGAAAATTTTGGATTTTTTGAGATATATTTTTCAATTTGCTATTATGCCATACTTAACCTTAAGCACCTAAGTATTTTCACCAATTTTTGTCAATTTGAGTCAACAAGTAAATATTATTGTTTGGTATGTAGTTGAGTTTGGGCCTATGCATAGTCTGAGTGTTAAGAACAGAGATCAGAATTTTTGCAGTAGAGTGAGTTGCAGTTGACACAAGCTGCCATTTAAGCAGGACACTAGGTGGTTTCTGCTGCAAGTATTGCAGAGGAAGGTGAGGAATCTAATTTCAGTGTTTTTTAATTTATTTTTTTTTAGTTGCATAGAGACTGGATGTACACATGCATGAAAGCATGATATTGTATTACTGTAATGTTATTCAAGTATTTCTTATGTTTTCCATATAGGGAATGCAAGATCAGCATAGGCAACTTTGAAATTTCTACTAAGTAATAAACAATTTTTCTCTAAAAGCTTGAAGGGAGATTTTGGAGCAGTTAGAGTTTGAGGGTTTGTCACACGTATATTCTTAACACTCCAGTAGGCTCAGTCTCAACTCTGATGTGGTACTGTCTCTGGAGATTGAATGAAGTAATTTGTCTCTATTAATTTGCCTGTCTTAATTTTTGTTTTGATTGCAGCTTTAACTGTGGCTACTTTGATCCACAGGAAAAGGTGATACTTGTTCAGTAAGGCTGGCTCTGATGTGGGCATACATTAGTTCTATGGCATGGTATTTGATAGGCTTGAAAACCTTCCTTCTCTCTCTTTATCGTAACTTTGCTTTTATTTATATGATTTTTTGTTTTTCTTCCTGAAAATAATCAGTAGTAGCATGTAGAGCTCTGAGCTGTCCTGAACAGCTTTCTGGGGCAGATGATGGATAGGGAGCTGAGTGTACCTGAGACTGGAGAGCATGCAGCTTCTGGTGAAAACATACTGGCTCCATACAGTGGTGTCAACATCACCTGTGTAGACACGGTACTTAGAGTGAATGCGTATGCCTGAGCTGAGCAAATACAACCAGGGCTAGACTTTCAGGAGTATTAGCTTCTACTTTAATGTTAGGAACAGAGAGTGAACTTTTGTCAAAAGTCGTTATTCAGCACATTATCATTTCTCTGGCAGTTAACTACTTTAGAAAACCTTTTCACTTGATTTGCAGACCTAACTGGTGCTGAAAGAGTTCTACGGATGTATAAAGATCAGTTAGTCCACAAGATGTGTTACTTTATCCTACAGGGTCAATGAAGTAATATGCAGTTGAATTTTCTTATTAATTTCAATTAAAAAGGCATGATACTGAAAATCAAAGAAAAAAGTCAGTTTAGAAGGGAGTACCAGTTTTAATACTAGAGTCTCTTTTAATTATTGAGTTTCACCTTTGGGTGAGTTTTAGGTCTAAAAAATTTAGTGTGACTTGTTTTAACAGTTTACACTTCAATTTGTAATCCTTAGCATGTTGATTTTGTTGCGTTGCCAAGTTCATATGGAAATAGCTCGTATTGAAGAAGATGGGGATAGACTAGAGGCTGCTCTGGAACATGTGCATAAAGCTATGCACCTGAACAACAATGGACAGTATCAAGAACATCTAAGGCTGTGTTTTAACCGCCTTCGTTTGAGTGTCGTGCTGTATGAGCCACCTGAGCATCTAGAGGATCAGGCGTTAGTGCTGATTGAACAGGTAAGCCTGAAGAATAAGGTCTGTGCCTGGAATAGGCTTGCTTATTAAATTCCAGCAGAGGAGAGACAACTTTTTAGTAGAATTGCATATTAGTAGAGCAAACATCAGCTTGTTTTCAGAAAACTGTCTTTGCTTTGTTGCCTTGAAGTGGTCGTGCTGCTTCACAGCCTGAAGATTGTAATAGAGGACTTTTTTCCCAATTCTTTCAAAGCTTATTTCTTGGAGGAAGGTGGGGAGTTGTTAATTGGCAGAAATATCAGAAAAAAAAAAAATAGTAGTTGTCAATAATTAGGATGTCGTTGCATGAATCTGTGTTTTGTTTAATGAGAAACACAGTGTCCAAGTTGCTAAATGTACTAGCTATGAGAAAAAACCAATATTACATGACACTTAAAAATGCCACTAAATAATATACTCTACAGTCACAATATAGGCATTGTCAAGAGTTACTGCATTTAATTCTGTTGTGCTGCCTTAGCACCTGAACAAAAATCATACTTGCAATTGATTGTTTTCCTGGTTTAAATGCTTTTCCATGCAAGCTTACTCTATTTAAATGTTGCTTTGGAAAAACCCACACCTCCTCTGATTTTGGCTAGTTCTTAGCAGACCAGGACTTTTTTTCTATTTTATAACAATTCCTAGTTACTGTACGCTGGATATGTTTCTGTTGGTTGTAAATAAATACTGTCCTTTGTTTGAGTAGGTATAACATAATGTCAGTCTATATACTGAGGGATATACTGTAAAGATTCATGAGAAGCAGGAACAGTACTTCATATTAAATTATCTGTGGTGTAATCATGTGAAAATCAACAGAAGTTCCACGGTCACTTTCAATTACAATAATATTGTAGAATGATGTGTAAGATACCTAAAGATATACAATTCCTATGGGTATTCTTTTGGTAGTAGCAAGTTATATGATGTGTATTCTGTTATGTTTAGTAAATAAGATCTAGTTGAAATATAAAATGAACCTTACAAGTTCTTTTCTTTATATAGGCTAAAAGGGGAAACCAAAAGGATAATGCAAGGAAAAAGAGATCCCTTCTGGTAAATGCAGGTCTTGCATTAGCTCCTGACACGTTTCAAATAGTCCTTGACAGTGAAAATGAAGCTAAAGGTAAAGTATGTGTGTTTGACTAAAAGTTGCTACACTTTGCTTTTCACATTCTTAAAGGCTGGACATAGCATCTAGTGGCAACATATAGGGAGTATTGCAATACAGATGAAGTGATAGTTCTGCTGAATTCTGTGGCAGACTTCCTACCATTTTCATTAGGGATCTAAAAGTTGTATGGTGATACTGGGAAAGGTATTGATTTCCCCTCCAAATTCCTCTGAATCTTACTGTTGTGCTGTGGTGTGCTCTAAGTAGTTCTACATTCACTGTGTACAACTCCTGAATGCTTTTAACTAAGGTCATTTTTAAGTGGTGTTTTCAGAAATTTCACCCAATAATACCCTGCGTTAATTACATTGGGTATTCTTTCTATATTGTAATCGTCTTTTTCTTCTAAGGTCTTGCTTTTGAGAGCTCTAGTTTTGCACAGAGATTTAGGTGTGAATTCATGATTTGCTTCTAAAACATAGAACATAAACGGACACATTCCTTATGCCCCAAGCAGCTTTAGTTTGTGATTATATAGCCTCTGGTTGAGGAAAAGTGGACAGGGAACAGACTTCCCAGATTGCTTAAACTGTTTTGTATTCTTTGGGCAATAAAACAAGTGTGTGTGTGTGTGTGACTAATTTTATTAACTTTGAGTGGAGCCGGTGTACTCCTGCAGAGAGGAGAGATTATGCTGGAGGAAGGGAATGCTGCAGAAAGAATCCCATTGCTTCCAGAGCAGCCTGTGTGTGCTGTGGAAGACCATGCAGTTCTCTCATGCTGTCTGTTCAGCCAGGCCACAAAGTTCACCTTGCATATCCCCATTTCAAACTTGATCAACTAATCCCTTACAACCCAGAGTCTTATTTGCAGATCAACTATTCCACTCTGTGCAGTCCTTTTAAGAATGTGAAAACTATGTTGCTGGAAAGTACTTTCATACATTGTTTAAAGTGATAAAATTTATTGTATTTGTGAAATTAAGTGAATTAAAATCATGGACATCTCCTCGCTTTTAAATTTTAACTTGACAGCTGTACAATTACTTTTGAAGTTCCTCAGAATAAATTGAGCACACATTAGCCTTCCAGACTGAATCTTTAAAATGAGTGAGATTATTTCGACATTGAAACTATTACAAGACTTCTTTTGACACAATATTTTATAAAATTTTATTTTTATAAAATTTTGTTCTAAAAATATTTCAGTTGTTTCTTAGACTGTCATCCAAGCAGTGAGTTTTTTGCTTTTTCTATGACTCAAGTTGCCACAAGCTTACATATGTGCATTGAAGGAGTAAAAAAATATATATGCAAATTTATTACAAAAAATGTACATAGGACAGAACATTAGATTTATAGGGTCGTTTTTTTCTTTTCAGTTGCATAAAAAACTTTCATTTTATTTTGATGTACATCTTTGCCTTATATAGTGAGAGCCATACCCACAGATCCAAAGAACAATGTCCTCCTTTAATCCACAGTTCTTTTCATCCTTACATGACCCAGCTGTCATTGTGGATTGTACTGGACAATTTCTGTCAGTTGCTCTATGTGTTTACTTTCACAGTGGTATCATATCCTGGACAATGCATTGCAAAATATATTTAGCAAGAATGGTAAGATGTTGTGCCTTCTTTTTGTTGTAAGTGATCCTGCTTAGATGTATATTTTAAAGTCTGAAGTACTTTATAGGTATTTGCTGGTATTGTTTGGCAGATTTTTGGAGGATCAAGTTAAAACCTTTTCTGTCTGCATAATGTTAGGGAGTCCTTGCTTAGATTCTAGTGAATGTATAAACTCATTGGGCTTTCCAATCATGACAAATTACTTGTATTCTAATGCAAAACATGTCTTCTCTGTAATTTGACTACCAAAAAAATAAAAAATAAAAAAACAATCTCTTTTTGATGTGTTTATGCTGCTGGAGTAATTTTTTTCCTCAGGGAGCTAGCTTCTTCCTCCCTTCCTTCATTTCTGTGCTGGTTATTTCTTTATTAATATTTCTGCCTAATACCTTGTTGACTAAGTAAAATGAAAGTCAGTATTCTCAAAAAAAACCAAGTTGATTGAAAATGCATTTGGTTAGATAAACATTCTTAAAATTTAGCATGAGTGTGTACTTTACATATTACATGGTTCACTTGCTCTTGAATGAGCCTAACTAGAGTACTACCTGTCCTGTCAGAAAAGAGGTGTATTTGAGATATTTGGATACTAAACAAGCATGGAGCAGTTTTGGATGGGACCAACTGTAACTTTTCTCTAAAAAATTCTTTTTCTTTTCTTTTCTCTTTCTTGATTCTGTACTTTTCCTGGATTTCTCAGTCTCCTCTGAGCTGAGCTCCTTGGGGATATTCCTTCACGGGAAATCCTGTTTATCACAGTCCTCCGGGTCAGGACAAAAACTTCAAAGCCTGTTAGAATCTTGTTTCTCGTGCTTATTAGGATGTTATCACAAAACTTGGCAGGTCTCTCCAGACTTTCTGCACAAGTTCGGTTCACTGCAATCTGGCTCATTTTCTTCTGATGGTACAGAATGGCCTTGTGGCTCACTTTGTGGCTCACTTTGACTTTGAAAGCACAAAATGGCCCCAAACTACGCAGTTCTTTTATCTTTATACTTATTTTTATCCAACTAACAATAGACACGTGTATTTTTTTTTCTTAATGACCCAATGACCCATCACCTATGTGCTGCACAGCGGCATTTTCTAGCCAATCACTTACTACTACCCAAAAACCTCTAGAAGAAGAACATGAGGAAGAAAGAAGGAAAAGAAACAACATTCTAAATCCTCCATCTTGCCTTCTGCTTTCTAAACTAACTTAAACTCTAAACTAACTTTTTCACCCAGTGACTTAAGAAAACTCTCTATTCTACATGCTCACACTCTCAGCTTTTCTATCTAACTTTAACAGTTGTTTTCATGTATCACCATGAAAACATGCTTATGAATTTCATGTTGTATGAAATTCAGTGTTCTTCTGGACCTTAGAACTAAGTATCAGAAACAAGGGCATACACTCTGTGTCTCAGACTCCAACACCAACTGTATCTCAAGATACAGGAAAAAAACTAAAGTAGGTGTTGGTGGAGTATGTTTTTTTTCATGTTGGTTGGTTTCAGGAAAGCTTGAAGAAATGAGAAAAGGGATGGATTTTGAGTGTTTCAGCAAGAAATTATGGATCTAATTGCTTGCCATTCATGTGGGTTTTTAAATTTTTAATACATAAAAATTACCTTTAATTTTTATTTCTTTACCAAGTTTCCTCAGGTAAAAGTAATAGTCAAATAAGCTACCTCTGTGCAAAAGCCCAACATCATACTAAAAGTGTGGAGAAAGTTGATGAACATCTGAAACACTTAAGAAATGAAAATGGCAGAGAAAGGTAATTGCTATAGACCAGGAGTGTCTCTTTCATCTTTTGTATAAGTCTCCAAGAGGAAAGGTTCTGTCTCAGAGGATTTTAGTGAATGGTACCTTGTAAGAGGCTGAGTATTTCAGCCACTGGCAGCATATTGAAGCGTGTGTATAATTTCTTGTTCAAAAAGCTCTGTCACATTTCCATGCTATGCAGAAATTTACTCTTTCCCTGTTTCTAATCTGCTCTTTCACATGCACACTGAAACTCACTGTGCTATTGATATGGCCCCAACATACAGAGGGATGTGCGGATTGAGGCTTGTACTTGATGTAGAATTGAAACTTGCGAGAGTTTTTTGTAGCACATCATGTGCTACAACCTTTTTGGTAAAAAAGCGAAGTAGGTCATTCTGAAAGTCAGAAAGATTAATCTGTAGAAAAATGACAAGTTTGATTTTGACTATATATAATTTTGTCATTCTTTATTTAAAAGGATGTGTCTACATTTTTGCTGCACTAAAAATTCCTATGCTGAAATTTAAAGGTAGTTGTTTTCTAAAAGATTCTAAATCCAAACATGTTTTCAAGACTTTTTTTTTAAATTCTCAACATTAGTTTTGAAATTTAACTTGAAGTTTAATTTATGAGATAGAAAATGAGGGTTGTCACACATATTTTGAAACTTCAATGTAATTACCATCCAGGACAAGAATTTTGTCTCTTGATATGCTGAGGAGATTATTTTTAACTGATAAAGTATAAGTGTTACCTTTGCTCTGACAAGAAGTCTTCCATGTATTAATTTTGATTAGATGTAATTTTTTTTCCTGATGGCCATCATTATTGACATAATTGTTTGTTGTCAATCCTGATCTGTGAAACTTAATCCTGCTTATTAACTAATTTTATTTATGCTTTTTCTTTGGTAGAATTATACTTTGGGCAGATTTGGCAAAAGTTGCATGCAAACAGGAAGTGTGGGATGTCTGTCGTGCAGCATGTAGATTTTGTCTCTTGTATGATGATATTTTGTTTAGGGAGGCAACAAAGCATAAAAAAGGTAAGTGACAAATTATTTTCAATGTTGTAAGGGTTTTTTTTTCATCATTTATTAAAGTTACTAAAAGGAGTCAGACAATATTGTTTTCTTTCCTCCCATTCCCAAAGTTCCCTGAGTTTCTTTTCTGGCACTGCATGTTGGCATACATGGAATATTCTTTCTACTTCCAGATCTAGAAATTAGTCATTATGGTTTTTTGTAGAAGCCATACTCTGCCGTCAGAAGTGTTTTACCAGTGCTGTAGAGAAGGACTTCTGAGAAATACATCTGTCTTAAGAACACAGGCAAATTTCCTAATTGTCATCTAGGTTCATATCATTCACGCCTGATGGAGCTGTAGAAAAATGGGTTGTTAGTCACTTTGCATGAGGCTCACATGTTAACATTTTTTACCCTTTAATCCCCTATTAGTGAGTGGCTCCTCTGAGATATCCAGCATTGTACTGTGTTCCTTGAGGGTCAGCTGGAAACCTAGCGCACGTTAAGAGTTTTTAACTTGGGGGGAAAAAGCACTTTCAAATCACTCTCTGCTTGCTGGCTTTTAAAGTTGGTTTTGTCAGGGAGTTTGTAAAACTGGCATTTAAGAATAGATGATATTGTTTTTCTTTTCACTAGCCAAAGTTAATTGAACCTATTCCATATTGTTTCCAAGGTCCATTTAAAATAGGACATCAATCTGCTGATTTTCTTTCACAAGCTTTGTATCTTCAGACTAGCTGTGTTTAATCTTTAATCTTCTTTCCAAACAAAATAAGGGAAAAATAAGTACACTTAGCAGAAACTGAAGGCAGCCATGTGCCAAAAATGTCATGAATAGAAATTGGTATGTTCTTAAAAACTTTGTGTTTATATTAAAATGATCTTAGTCCTTTCTGGTTTTTACTAAAACAAAGAAAAACAATGCTGTTTCTCTCTTTACCAATGTGTGCATTACAGCAAGTCAACCCAGTCGATGATTCAAATGCACAAAGACTTTAGTCTCTGCATAATTCAGTTCTATGCTACACTTCCATTAATGCAATAAAATTGAACTAGAGGCCATGGGGTCTATTCACACTGAAATTTCATTATGCATTTGTTGTAACTGGAGCAAGTTATTTGCTGCAAATATTAAAGGTTATGCACAAATGCAGCAAAATCGCAGGTAACAGATGCCTCAGCAGCGCTGGAGAACACATTTTGAGTGCAATAAATGGTACTAATGAAAAAGTTAATTGCATGAAATAGTTATAAATCTCTTCTTGTTAACTATTCCTTGTAAATTTAAGAATATGTAGGGATTTGTAAATTTAAAAATGAAGATGATTATTTGCATGGAAATAATAATGGGTTTTTTTCTTTTTAGCACAGAAGAACAACACTAATCCAACTATGATGATTGATGGTCAAGGTGACAGCTCATCAGGAGAATCATTGCTGCCTGCTAAATCCTTCTCTTTTGAAGCAGATTTGCTCAGAATACTAGCAGAAATAAGATTTATTAACGCAGAGGTAAATAAATTGCACAACTGTCATTCATATTTGTTTAGTTTTGTTTCATATACAAATCTTGAAGCACTGCAATTTTGAGTTTAGTTATTTTCTATCTCCCTAGGAAGTAAAGGAAGAAGTGGTTTCATGAAGCAACCTTATCAAAATACTGTGTGAAAGTAACAATATATAGCAATAGTTTTACTGCAGGTGCTGATAATACTTCTTTACAAGAGATTCTACTGTAAATTTTTGTCAACACATTTCTGGATCCAGTTCCAGCATGATTTAAAAACTTACACATATAAATTATCCTTTTTACTCCATGTAATTATTTGGTAAAATTATATGTAGAGAATTTTAAGCTTATGAAGTACTAAGCATTGTATTTCATATACTTGTACATGCCTGTACAACATTTGAAAAAACATTTTGTATTTTTTAGTTTTTGAAGAGGTAAGAACACTAACATGAAGTCAGTCTCTTTTTACAATGATAACCTGGGTAGATAATTTATTTCTCTGTGTCTTTTCAGGCAACTGTTCATTTATTAAGATTGCAGGGAATCAAACTGAATGATCATGCTGTTCCTCCAGAAGCTATGTACCAATGTCATCCAGGATATGTTTCATATCTTCCTGAAAGTGATCCAGAATGGAAAACGTACAGGTGCTTTTTTGTAATACATATCAAGAATAAGGAACTCTTAACTGATCATTATTATCAGACACAAATGATAATTGCAAAAGCTATTTCTCTATAGTAAAATTGTCACCAGATTCCTCATTTTTGAAATGGGAAAAAGATCTAAATGGGAAAAAGATCCAAAAAATAGTTTGAAATATTTTTCTTAGGTCTCCTTTCATTCTGAAGTGTGGACTTTATTTTTCATTTAACATTTATTTCTCTGAAACTAGAAGCTAGTATTCCAAGCTGAAAAATTATTAAATCGCTGTACATTGACACTTAGATTATTAAATTCTGTATTTAAAAAAATGTTTCACCCAATTCAAAAAGCTCTTTTTGTCTTGATTTATAGCTTCTTCTTTTTGTCTTGATTTATAGCTTCTATGCATATAATGATTTTGTAGTACTGAATGCATACAATGCATTATTTCAGTTTGCAGATCTAGTGTGTTCCATCCAATCAACTGAAATGAATTTGAGAGAGTAGAGTATAGAAAGTACTGGTGTTTACTGGTCTGACATGATAATTTCTTGAGAAGGAGAAGAAGGGGGAGAGAAATTTCTGAAGATGGTGCTGAGACTCTTCTGTTCACATTCATAGTAATACCAGCCTTACTGTTACCGTGGTTATGTCCTGAGAGAGCAGGATGCCAGAGTTGTGTCCCTAGGTCTGTTCATTAAGTTTGAAAATTAAGTAAAGTTTCTCACACAGTCTGCCTGCAAATGTTCAGTAGAACAGGAAAAATTATAAACTGATCAGAGCCAAGGGGCAAAGAAGATGAGAATTCTGTTCCAAAATTTGCTACTAGCTATTTTTAACTTTCCCTAATTAGATTAGAAACCCATAGGAAAGAGGACTTTGGTCTGGTACTGTGTCCTGTACCATTGCTGACATAGTAATATCCAGTATCAGTTTATGCTTTAGACTTTATGACTTCTTAACCATGGCAATTCTATATGATCATTCAAGACTGTAGTTTTAGAATTTTTTTTTCCTAAGTAATAGTACATTTTGGTAATTAAGAAAGAAAATAAGTTTTTTGAAAGAAAGTTACTGCATAGACTGTGAAAAAAATGTTACTGTATTTAAAACAATTATAGAATTTCAGAGCACCTGGAAATGTCTTTGAGTGCAAGAACATATGCAGTTTTTTGTAAAAAGGATACATCCTTAACTCTCAGATGACATGCCTCACTTATATCTATATTCAAATACAGCCTTGACATGATTATTTAATGATTTCTGGCACTGATGGGTGGATTCACACATTCATTTAAAAAACCTGAACATGTTGATGAAACATGAGCCATAGACACTGTTTTTGAAGCTAATAGCATTTGAATGTTAGAGACTACTCATTTTATGTTGATACTACTTCCTTTTCTGAACAGTCTTCTCATCAAAGTAAAATATAAGTCAGTGGATGAGAACTTAATAAATGCAACTGAAAAGTAATAACATTTTTGTTCTTGTGGTTAATTAAGATGTAGGACTGCATTTTTAGCCTTATGATAGAATTCCTTCCGGTGTTGAAGCTTTGGAATAACAGCTTTTTTATCCTAATTTTATAGTTTATGGATAGACAGCTTATCTCAGTATGCTATGGAAAACTTCCAGCGTGCAGCTGAAATAGGAGAAGAATTGAATGATGCCTGGATTGTTCACAATGCTGTGGTGTATGTCTTAAATTATAACAGACATCTGATTTCTTCAGGAAGACAGAGGGACATTATTGAGTATCTGCAGACTCTTCTTGGAGCCATCAAGACTGTTGGGCACAATGGGTAAATTTAGATGTTTGGATATGAACATGCTCTTTATTTTCTAAAACATAACAATATTTTTGCAAACATTGGAAGGCACTTTGTGCTGTGAAATATTTATTGCTGGCTTTCATTGGTAGTGAAAAAGCCTTGGTATATATAGAGTAGCTCAGGAGTTAAATTGTGAAAATTAATTATTAATTCTTTCTGTTTCTTTTTTGTTACACTGTAAGCCACGCTAACATTAGACCAATAAATACTACTTTTTCTTCAGTGTGGAATAGCAACACATGCATGTAAAATAGCATTCTGCTAAGTTAGTGAGAAAATTGGGAAAAATCTCTCAGACTGAATTTGCACAACAGCTCAAAATGCATTTGCTTGTTGTCAGTTCTCTAAACTTGAATTATTTTGTAAATATAGTTCATTGCAAATATTTCTAACCAGTGTAAGGTGATTACAGCTGGTTCTGAAATAAGAGAAAATGGAAACCAAAATAAGCTTAAAAATACTAAATAGACTTTATTTAAAAATAAAAAATGGGAATGTGCTCTTTAGTAGACCATGAAAATGGGAGCATGGACTCCACAGTGGTTTAGAGAAATCCTGTTCTGGAGTAAATGCAATGGGAGAATGATTGACCATTGTGGAGTAGATATTCCAGTCAAAGTCTGACTATGGGACAAGTTCCTAGATATTTTGGCACTTCATTGACAGTGACCTCATCACTCGGTAGAGTAAGGACCAGCAGCAAAGAAACCTCTTTTAACAGTATTGGGGAATAACATCTAAATTTCAGTTTGTGCAGACATGAAGACTGGTAATACCTGCTTATTAGTTTTGATACTTACATCAGTATGTACTAGCAATAATCTCTTAGATGCAATTAGCTTAATGTTTTCTCAAAAAAAAAAAGTCTCAGCTTGGCAGTGGATTGGCATGATAACCATAAAAAATGTGAAGGGCTTGGTTTAGAATGATATTTTAGAAAATAGTTGCTCTTTTCATAGGTACCAATCAATAAAAAGTTGTTTTAAATGTTGGTCTGGCCTATAATTTTTTTTTTCTCTGTGATGAAAGGGAAGCTTCAGTTACAGAAAGAGTGAGAAAAATTGATGTTAACAGAAAATTGGTTGTGGGTTTTGTAGTTTTAATTATTAAATTAATTGCTTTACCAAGGGGCAGATTTTTTTGGTAATATCCATAATTTTGCTTTCTAAGAAAAAAATCGATTTTCAAGTAATGCTTACTTCTTGAAATCAGTAACTTCATTCCTGCTTTCTATTTTGATCTGATGCTGTATGTACTTCTGTTTTCTTCTACAGAAGTATTGAAATTTTACTGATGTTATGTAATGCTTTGGCTCGAGGCCTAATTATTTCTTGGATTCCAAAGCCAAAACCTGCTGAGAAGAAAGACGATACGGCAATAGAGAGTTGCAGAAAAGCTCCAGAAAAAAACCAGGAAAAAGCGAATATCATCCAGACTCTTTCAGTAGATCCTAATGGACTTCCTGACATCAAAGCTGCCTTAGAGGTACAAACCCCTTATTTTTTGTAGTCCATTTCATTCTGCTGTCCTATATCAGAATTCCTATAAATTCAATAGAAGAAATTTTTGAAACAAAAAAAGCTACCTTCTTTTACAGTTTCTACCACCATAGATCCTCCCCAAATCCACACTGGAGCTCCTTACCAACTTGGGGCTGAGGACTGCAACTTCTGTTTGCCTTGGGTTGACTTAAAGGAGATGTTGTTAGGCTTAGAAATGCATGTGCAATAATTTAAAAATAACTAATGGATAACATGTTACATACAAGAAACTTTCCACATTCTCCTGTGTTTTGCATTTATTTTTTCTCTTCTTGGTGTTTAGATTTGTGAATTTGCCCTAAATGCAATGAGTGGAACCATGTGTAAAGAAAAAGTCTCTGTTGCTGCACAACAACAGATCATTGCTACATGGGTGAAAGCAAAGCAGTTAAATCAGCAGCAGATCAGACATCAACTTGGGATGCAGGAGGAGGTATGAGTTCCCTGAAACCCCGCATAATGTTGAAGCATTACAAAGATAAGTTAAATTCATAAATAATAATGACTGAAATTATCAAGGTGTATTTTATTCTGTATACTTGATTAGAATGTAAAAACAAATTTTGGCTGTAGTTCCTTACTGAACATAGCAAATTTTTCACATTGGGTTTAGCAGTGAGTCTACATTTCTTAACTCTTCCTTCTGTTGTTAGCTGCCATGGTGATGTTTGTCATATGATGACTGTCGAGAAAAATTGATTTTGAATTCATAAATGTAAAATAGTAAAATGGCTGCATTAAAAGTGTTAATAAAAATCAGCTATATTTATGTCAACATTGACAGTGGCCTCCTTATTTATAGATTATAGACTTAGTAAGCTGGAAAGATCTATTTTAGTCTTATATTTTTATTTTATAGTGTCTATAAAACTGGAAACCCTCAGTGGCATGTGAAATTTGCCTCCATTGTATTGTTGATGTGGGCTTTTAGTGTTGAAACTGTAATACTTCAGAGTTCACAATGTTAATTAAAAATATATAAATACAAAAAATAAACAATTTTAAGGACACAGTAGAGAGCAGGAATTGCTTAGAGCAAATTGAGGTTTTCAAAATTACTATTATTATTATTATTGTTGTTGTTGTTGTTGTTGTTGTTGTTGTTGTTATCTTGTCATCTCAATTAATGTCCTTAATAATATTAACTTGCAAAAAAACACCAATCAAAAATCTCTGAATGTGGATTTTTTTATTTCTGCTTAGGATAATAATGAAGCACAAAATCCTCTGGCAAGAATTCTTGTTGGTCTGGAAATGTATTCATGCAATGGCTTGGGTCTCATGGATTTCACTGTTCCTACCTTAGCTCAGGTATTTTGCTTTTTTTTAAGAAGCTTTTGAGTTTTAAAAAATTGCACAGTATGAATTTGATTTCAGAATCAATTTTAATTAGAGTTTAAATTATTTTTGAAACTTTTATTGTACTATTATTTTCTTTAACCAAGAGATTAAATATTTATGACAGGAAGCAGATTCTTGTGACAGAAAAAATTTATTTATCCAAAGACCAGAGAGTTTTAGAATACAAATATTAGGTTTATGCTTGTGTTGCTCTAGCAGATTGTTTCAGTGACCATCAGAAGAGCATAATAGGTTCAGGTGAATTCTGTACAGAATGATACTTTCAGCCTTTAATTTTTCTTCTGGAGAAAACTTAATAGAAGCATAAAGTTGTTTAGGTTAGAAAAGCCCTCCAAGATTGTGGAGTCCAGCTGTTCCCCCAGCACTGCCAAGGCCACCAAGTGCCACATCCACACGACTTCTGAATTCATCCAGGCATGGGGACCCCACCACTGCCCTGGGCATCTGTGCCAGGGCTGGACAATTCTTTCAGTAAAGAATTTTCCCAATATCCAAACCAAACCTCCCCTGGTGCTACTTGAGGCTGTTTCCTCTTGTGCTGTCACTTGTTCCTGGGAAAAGAGACTGACCCCTCCCTGACTCCAGCCTCATTTCAGGTAGTTATAGGGAGGTTTGGGTTTGTATTAGAAGCATGCAACATTTCAACAGAAAACTTCACATTATATATTTTATATATATAATTTTATATAATATTTTATATATTAAATAGTGAATTTACTTTTATAGAATTTTATAGTGAATTTACTTTTGACAGTTGCAAGGTAGAACAAAACTACACTTGGTTACAATTAATTGACTGTGTGAAATGAAACAAGCCACAACAACCATGAAGCTATTGCTGACAACTAGAATCCAGGTCCTTAGAAATACATAGGTATCCAATTCTAGTTGACCTACAGATTTATGCCAAATATTAAGAGTTAACTTTAGCTATCACTTCACTGGCGTAGTTTCATATAGCAGTGTTGTAGTATCTTCATTTGGACCAATTCATTAACAATTACCACTATCATAAAAATATATTGACATGTACAAAAGAAATTATGAAAATGTTTAGATCCTATAATGAAACTATATTTGAGACTATCTATAACTATCTATATCTATATATATGTATATGAGTTTAGGTTGGAAAAGACTGCTAAGATTATGGAGCCCAAGCTCTCCCAAGCTGCCATATATATAACAGCATACATAGCAACTGCTTACTACAGTTACTGTTTGTTGCAAAACCACTTCTATGTTCCATTCTTACTTTTGGCTTAACTAAAATGGGCTCTAAATTTTGAAAGTCCTATTCCACTGGTTTTTGAAAGATGACCGAGGACATAGAATAAGTCCTGGTAGATACTTCTGGCTAAAAGGCATGCACAAATACAGCTGGATTTGCACACACTATGGTAATACTTAATATTTGGTGAATGAAGCCTCTCTATTGTATATTTTGGTTGCACTTGTAGCTCTTTCATTTTCTAGATAGCATTATCACATACTTGTTCCGTGCCCAGGTGGGTTGTAAGGAAGATACAGCTGCTAGCATGTAATTGCTGTAGAAAAAAAGCGTATGAAAACTTGGAATAATGTTTTTTATGTTTTTATGCATTTTTTTATTACTTTTTAATCCTAGTTGGTGAATTTGGCTTTAGAATGCAGTTGGTCAGATTCCTTAGTGGAATTGCAGACACTGACACGACTTACATATTTTGCATATGTATCACAAGACTATGAAACAGTGATGACTTGTTCTAAAAGGATCTTGGAATCAGATGAGGATTCTGTCCACAGTAGAAATATTAAGAAATATTATGGCATGTAAGTACATAGAGTTTTACATGATATGGTAATGTACTTGAACTAAGTTTTAAAAAAAAAGGGTAAATGTGTCTGGTCACATAATCAAAAATAGAAGAATCTTTTTTTCCAAAGAAATTGTACAGTTAGAGATGAAAATGAAATTCAAAGGCAGTGGGAAATCCAAATTGTGGCTCTGGGCCCTGTTCTGAAAGACAGATGAAGCTTGCTATCCAAGTAAGTCAGAAGCTTGTACACCTCTGTGTTTGGGTGTCTTCCCGGGAGCACTGCTGCTGTGGAATGATCTCTGACAATCATAGTATTTTGACACTTATATAATCTCTAGGCAGAAAATAGCTGATTCTACTTTTGCTGATGCAAATTGCTTTCAGTGCTCACCTGGCTCTAATACACTGAAGGGTTATATTGTTCATGGACAAAGGTGGAGCTGGGGGTGATGACAGATACGAGAAGCTCCTGTATTCCAAGCTCTGCTGTCAGCTATGTCAGTCTGACAGTGATGTCAGTCTGACATCACTATGTTGCCACCTATGCATATGGGTGCAATACGAATGTAAGTAATTCCTATAAAAGCCCAGTCTCGTACTTAACTGATATATATAAATGGATCTACTGGAAGAGTCCTTTATTATAAAAAGGTGGTATCTTTTAAGCCCTCTATTTTTTAAAAAAAAATTCCTCCAAAAGCAGAGTTTAATTTTATCCAAAGAAAATAGACTCAACTCCATTTAACAGCAGTTTTTCAGAACGTAGGAAGTTTGAAATAAACATGTGAAAGATTTCAGATGCAATATAGTGTTCATTTTTTTTCCTCTACAAAATAATTGAACTTAAATAAACAGTGTTCTGTTCCTTGAAACTTGTATTTGTTTTCTACATGGGTTTACAAACATGTAAAACTAAGTAAGTTATCTTAATATTAATTAGATACTTTCAGAACTTCACAGAAATTCAGAAACGACATGCTGCACATCTAGCAATGCACAAACTAGAGAAAGTGTGTGATTGTGCAGTGATGGGGTGTTTTTGGCAGGGGAAGGAGGGCAGTCCTGGCTGTCAGGACACTCAAGGGGTGTTTTTGGCAGGGGAAGGAGGGCAGTCCTGGCTGTCAGGACACTCAAGGGGTGTTTTTGGCAGGGGAAGGAGGGCAGTCCTGGCTGTCAGGACACTCAAGGGGTGTTTTTGGCAGGGGAAGGAGGGCAGTCCTGGCTGTCAGGACACTCAAGGGGTGTTTTTGGCAGGGGAAGGAGGGCAGTCCTGGCTGTCAGGACACTCAAGGGGTGTTTTTGGCAGGGGAAGGAGGGCAGTCCTGGCTGTCAGGACACTCAAGGGGTGTTTTTGGCAGGGGAAGGAGGGCAGTCCTGGCTCCCTTTCCGAGGCGGAGCCCGCGGGGCTCGGGAGCGCAGCGCCGGCGGGGCTGTGGCAGCGGCGCCCTCTGGTGGCCGCCGGCCGTGGCTGCAGGCGGGGCAGGACGGGCCGGTGGCAGAGGCGCTGAAAACTCCTGCAAGCTGCAGCTATTATTTTCTTAATAAGTTGCTATTAACTAATGGTGTTAACCGATAATATAAATTTATTCGTGTATTAATTTTAACTGATTAACTCTGGAACTGAAATCTACATTGTTTTCTTCTACATGTAGTGGAGTAGGATTCATATCGATTTCTCCAAAGCCCGGGGCATACTTTATCAGACAAATCCCAAAAGAAAGTATCAAAAATTGTCTGGTTTTCCTGATTTCTGTTTTTAATTTCTTGGTGTATAAGTTCGATTTTGGCCTAATATTCTTTTTGATGTACAATAGTGAAAAATAGGGAGAAAATTAGAAATCTATGTTGTTTCCTTGCTAAAGATAGGTAATAGTTTTTTAAAATCTGATTTCACAGCTATTTTCATTAGAGGCGTGAAAAAAGATATTTTAGTCTACCTTTTCACAAAATATTCACTTTTTGAATAATTTTCTAATTTTAAAAGAAAACTCAATGGAAGGATTTGTAATTTCCAAAGCAAGGGACATGTACACAGTAGCACCTTGAATACATCATTAATAGGAGTTGATATGATCTTAGCCAGTAAGACTTAGTACTTTTTGAAGTATTTGCCTTTATGCAGGCTTGGTAACAGTGTGAGACAGGAAATGTTAAGCACTACAGCCTGTATACAAGGGAAGAGCATAATGGAAAATTTGTCTGGAAGAAAACATCTGCGTGTAGCAGCATCAAAAACCTTTGTTCAGAGTGCCAGGTATGTTTTATGTTGAGACAAAGCTAATATAAAACAGATCTAAAATTTAATTACAGTTTTGGGGATAATACTTTCTCCCAAGACTGATGAAAGTCAACATAGTTGTGAGTTGAAATGTTTAACAAAGGATTTGATAGATTTTTTTGTGCTTTAGTAAATTTATCAACTGCTTTCCACATAGCTGACGTTGTAGTGTCATAGAATCATCCCATCCTCAGAAGGGATCTAGTTCAGACTCCTGCTCAAAGCAGAGCCAGCCCAGGGCTTTATCCGGTCTGGCTGTGTAAACCTCAAGGAATTGAGACACACAGCCTCTGTGAGTAACCTGCTCCACTGTGGGCTGTACTCATGGGGGACATTCCTCAACCTTTCTCATTTTAATTTATGCCTGTTCTTGCTTGTCCTGCCATTCACTGGGAAGAGCCTGACTGTTGCTTCTCAATGACTTCGTTAGGTTATTGAGAAACTTCTCCTTGTTAGGTCTCCCAAAGCCACCTCTCCAATTAGCCCTCTTCTCAAGGCAAGGACAGCCCAGTCCCTGGATGATCTCAGTGGCCCTTCACTGAGCTCCTTGTGGTTTCTCTGTGTCTGGCATGTATTGGGTGGCCTAGAACTGGATGCAGCAGTATAAATGTGATCTAGAGAGTGCTGTCTAAAGGATGATCAGACTGACAGTTTCAAAAAACTGCTTTTTTTAAAACAGTAGTTTACAGTTTTTAAAACTGTTCAATTGGTGATTACATTATACCAATCTAAAATTTTTCACTAAAATGCCAAGCTGCTTATCACGCAGATGAATACTGTGTTGTGTCACAATCTGGAGGACAATTAACTTTTATTAATTCAAAGTATCATTTGCATGAAATATGCTCAAAGCAATTTGAATGCAGCTAGAGGCATTTGGGGCATATTCTTCTGTTACAGTGGTACTGTACTAAGCAAAATCCACAGTATGGTAATAATGATTGTGTTTTATTTTTTTAATGTTTTTTAGAATGAGAAATTAACATAATAGGAAGCCAAAAGAAGTATATTATTCCAATGAGAACATCTTGAGGAAGTTTCTGTTATTTTTTTAATGAATTCTCTTGAGCTAAGATTATGCAGAAATACAGTAAAGTCATTAATATGCTACTTATTTATTCCTAGTTCTGCTGAGTGTGTGAATTTGTTTGGTATATAAAAATGGAAAATGGCTTTTTTATGGTGCTCCTATGCTAAGTCCTCAGATCAGCTAAACGCAAATGTTGCTAGAAGTACAATTCTTTAGTATAGCTGAAGTGTGGTTGGTTTTCCATATTAAGTTCTACTTCTCTTTCTTCAGGTATGCAGGTGAAGCTGGAAATTATTCCCTTGTAATGTTTGCAGCTAGGCACTTTTGGAATGCATGCTTACCTTTGCTAGGCTCACCACATGACAGAGAACAGTTTAAAGAACCTACTGAAATAGTTCTTAAGAATATAGTTAAAGCAGAATCTAAAAACAAACAGGTAAGAGTTTCTAATAGGTATTGCTTGTTTTTAGTGATTGGTGCTGATGGTAAAGAAACTTCAAGATACCTTTCCTAAGAGGCAAAAGTGACTTATTTGTCATAAACACATTTCTGGTTTCTTACCGGCAGTCACATACTCTTATATTCCTTTTGGTGCTTCTTTTGGTTTTGAGCAATTGTCAGACTTATAACAGTTTTCTTCAAAATGATTTCCTGTCTGATTTTCACTGTAGTGTTTCCCTTCATGAAGCTTACGAAAAAGAATTTTTAGCAAATCCAGAAAAAAAGACACTTCTGGCAGTTATGATAATAGATTGGAAAATAGGACAACAGATCCTAAAACACTAACTCAAAAAAAAATGTTATTAAGTTAAGGTTTCTCCCACCTGCAGACTCAAATTTCTTCTACCTGCAGAAGGAAAGTTTTACTTTGCCTATCTTCAGGTTTTTAACAAACTGTTTAGGACTTTGGCAGTAGGAGGGATTTAAAATTTAGACTCTGCTGGGAGTTTGTGATAAAATTAAATACTTGTGGATTATAAGCAGCATGTGTAATCCAAAGAAGTCATCCCCTTGAAGCAGTGTCCAGGTGATATGTGTCATATAAGACATCTCACCAGGTGGAATGTCTTCTGCACACTGAAACTTCCATGCACAGTTACAACTTTTCTTACTTCAAAACTCCATGGAACTTATCCATTTCTCTTTCTAGATTTGATTTACATGTCAATGAAGCTGCTGTGGGTTTTTCTGTACATTCCATGGGAACAATTTCAATGAGCACTTGAGGGGATTGTTGATGACTCTTGCATCCAAGCTTATTGGTACAAATACGAGTCTGCATCTCAGATCATCAAATGGGATAGTAAAGAATAGAAATCTTTATTTTGATTTCTTATCAAGCCATGTGCAAATCACAAATAATCAGAGACTGCTCTGCTTATTTTGAGTGTATAGGAACTGATGAGTACAATATGTACTTGGAAGCACAGTGATAATTGTAAGTTTATTGGAACATTGACAGTGTTTAGGTACATAACAGTAATTGCCCATGGACACAGTCATGAAGTTTGTTATTAGTAGAGATATATTTAAAACCAATAAAAAGGAACACTTCATGTTGTGTATATAGTTAACTCTCCACCACAGCATAATTTCAGAGTGAATCCTTAATAACTGGTATTAAAAAGCAATTATATGTAGATAATGCAAATTTAAAGTTATAGGTAGCATAGGTATTTTTATGTCTGCAAATGTTAGTAATTCTTATGAATTAGGAGTAACTTCTGGTAGTAGTTAGGAAAAAAGTTCCCGTTAACAGAGTGCTCTATATTTGATTATTTCTGGAGTTACTGAGTTTTAAAAATAGATATGCACTGTAGTAACCATTGTAAGAGGCAGGAACTGGTATCCAGTGATCCTTGACCAGGATAATTAGTCAACTTTTAAATGCAGTTACATCTGGAGAAGGATCTACCAGCAGACGTCCAGATTTTCATCTACCACTACTCCCAAATCCTTCACCACAGGATTGGTCTCGTTTTGTCCCCCAGGCTGCACTGATACTGGGGTTTGCCCTGACACAGGTGGAGGACTTTGCTCTTGATCTTGTTGAACTTCTCAAGGTTGCCTTGGGCCCACTCGTTGAGCCTGTCAAGATCCCACTAGGTGACATTCCTTCCCTCTTGTCAACCACACCACTCACCTTGGTGTCATCAGCAGCATTGCTGGAGTGCACTCAATCCCCTTGACTATGTCAGCAATGAAAATACTGAAAAATATTGGTATTGGTATCTCTTGAGGTATATCCCTTGTTACTGGTTTCCACTGGATATTGAGCCATTTGGACACTGAGCCAGTGACTGTAACTCTTATCCATCTAACAGTCCATCCATCAAACTTCTGTCTGTTCAACTCAGTAGCACCAAGGTTATGGGCCACCATATCAAAGGCCTTACAGAAATGTGAATGAATGACATCCATAGTTCTTGTCCATTGGTACAGCCACTCCATTGTAGAAGGATGTAGAAGTAAATGCTGATTAGACCAAATCTGATAAATCTTTAATGATGCTAATGTGATACTTACCCAAAAGTTGTGGCTATAGCTTAGTTAACTTCTTAGCATCACCCTACATGCATTTAATGGTTAGTGTGTCATATACCTGTTTGATCTGTTTGAGAAACAAGGTGCTGAATTTCTCTTTGAAGATGCATTGAATTGTGCTGTGGAGGAGAGGGAAACAGCAAGTCTCTGACCTTCGGGTGAAAATTGTGATAGTCAAATTTTCACAGGTAAAGAGTGGAACCTGCTTTGGGGCATAGGCAGAGAGCTCTGAAGGATCTCTGCCAACCTTGGCTACTCTGTGACTCCCTGAGAGTACTTCGTGGTTTCATGTTACTTCATGAGTGTAAGTGATTGAATGTTGCTAAGTCTGGTTATTTTTGTATTTGGTTTGTATTATAGGACTCACTCTGGAGAAATGCCTGGGGCTTTCATCTGGTCAGGAAGCAATTCTGATATATATACTTAGAGATACATGTTAACTGAAAGATAAAGATGTTTTGGTTTTTGTGGTTTTTTATTGTTTTTTTTTGTTTGTTTGTTTTGTTTTTTTTAAGGAAAAGAAAGATACATGTCCTTTGCATCAGTGGATTACAAAGGATTTTCAAAATATTGGGTTATCAGTTGGATGCTTTCTTCCAGGCATGTTCTTCCTTCTGTTGATCTGGTAATGAAAGAAACCCCATTATTTTGTAATCATTATCCTAGTTCTGCAATATATTAATACATCATTTGAATATACTTGAAAGGTGCTGAGGAAGATCTGACATTAAGAACCTCCTTATATGGTCTATTATTCCACATCTATGCTGGTAAAGCTGACTGGGAAACAGCACTAAAAATCCTGGATGAAGCTATTCAAGTTTTGCCTCAGACAAGACACAAACTGTAAGTAGGTTGGCTTTTTTAATTAAAATAAGCATTTTGGTTCCTGAGAAGTAATAAAACTCGTGAGTATTTTTTTATTTTGCATTGGGAAAGTATTATGATTACTTTTGAGCAGCTCGTCCTTACAACACAAAACACTCTTGTGTCTTTTCTGTGAAAAAGACACACATAGGGAGTTCTTCCTATCATTAATCTGCTAACAATAATTGTAAAATTAATTTTTAAAAAACTTGTGTACAAGTAGTATCTTACTTCCCAAGCAAATAGATGCATGAAATATGGCTATATAGCAGAAGCTTTAGTTTTCCTAACTGCAAATCCATCTTCATTAAGTGGAAACTCTCTAGGGTACTGTTTACATAATCTTATCTGAGTTGGTTTCGTGCCCTTATATGCCAGTTTATAAGCTTTGCATCTTTGTACTATAGTGATATGAACTAGTATATGTGTTTTACTGAGAAAGTTACTTTGCAGGTACAGATGCAAGTAATTTGTAATTTGTTTGGTCTTTTTTCTAGCCTGATTTTCAAACTTATGGCTACAGTGAGGGCAGGATCAGGATGCAATTTCATGATGGCCATTCAGAAACTCAGTCATGAAAGTGAAGATTATTTGTCACATATGTGGCAACACTTGGTAACAGTCTCCAGAAGTATTGTTGGACAGTTAAGCTGTTTTCAAAATGCAATCATTGCTTTACAGGTTTGTCAGTTCTTACTGTTTGTTGATAGAATGATTCTCAAGTGATTCATAGGACTGCAAGTTCCTGAATGGGTAGGGAGGCCATATACTTTTACCTTTTATAACTTTGAGATTACTCTTCAGCAGGAATACTCTCTATGGTTGAATCTTTATATCCAGCAAAATTTTAGTCGAGTCCTGCCAAACAAAAATGTCAAAGAGTAGCAAGTGTTTTTAATAAAATGAAGATTTAACTGGTGGTGGAATTTTCTGTTACGTTCTGTTCAACAAAATTCTGATTGTGTGATGCAAATAAAACTGCTTGATGTGTAATTATTATTTTTTGCTTCTGTTAAGACTACATGAAACTTTAGAACATCATTCTGATGGTTTACATAAACAAATGCAAATTAGCTCCTCCTTTATTACTGTTACAGAAACAAGAAGATGTATGGCAGAGAGTTGATTACCTGATGGAATTTGCTGAATGCTTATATTGTAATCAGTTTCCCCTCAATGATGCTATTAAACCTCTGGAATGGGCAGTAGATCTCCTACTTCGTATGAAATTCCCTATGCAATCCTCACAAGAGGAAGGTATGTAATGGATGTTTCTCCTTCAGAGGAATTTCTCAGGAGGAAACACAAGGGAAATTTTAAATTTACAGCTTAGTTGTCAGAAAGAATGGCACAAGCTTGCCTGTGTTTTCTCGTGCGTTTACTGTAATTTATTCAATACAGCTCAGTTTATCTGTGAATTCTGTTTTATGCTGTGCAAACTTACCCACAGTCTTTTGGTGCAGTAAGATACTGCTCCACTCTGACATAAGAATTCTTGATTTGTGAGATGCTGCCAGAAAGAAGTTCTGGACAGTTTGTTTCAAGTGAATTCTCATGGAGGGACAGATGAAACCAAGAAAATAATTTCTGTGCCAAGATTTGGGTACCTAAGTCCATTACCCTTTCCTTGGCTTTATCTTAGCATTAATTTTTCAAAAATGGCTTTCAAAGGGATGTATGCCTTCAACTACCTCTGTAACTGTAAAAATTCTTTGCTCCTTTTGCACAAATACCACTTGTCCTGGTATGACCTCAGTGATCTGTTCTGATAGGATACCCAGTATCCATTTGGGAAAAAAAGTATCTGATTTCTGGAACCATACTGTCCTGTGTGGCATTAATGGACATCTGCTCTGGTCTCTGTTCTTTTTTGTGTGGATAGATTACATGGATCAGACAAGTACTTCTTGTGTTTTCATTAAGAAAGATAGACATGCAGTGTCTCTACTATCACACAGTTGATTAGTAGCAATATTCTGTTCATACTCATCTATTCATGGTTTTGTTGGGTTTTTTACAGTCCTATGGCATTTAAGTTTTGTATTGGTTCTGTAACGATCCTCCACCCAGTTTCACGTGTTTGCTTTTGAGTACTATCCTTACACTACTTAAATTTCAAGAAAATTTTTGCAAAGCTCTTAATGGAAACCCAAATAATATAATATGGGATATTAGATTCAGATATAAAACTTCCAAGGTTGGAAGGAATGTCAGAAGATCATCGGGTCCAGCCTTTTGTGGATGTTGTTTCTCTATCAGGTTTACATAATTTATTATACAGAGCTGTTACATTGTTGATTAAAAACATGGTGCAAGTAGCATTGCATCATTTGAACATCTTTAGTAGACAGATTTCCATTTTTCTTTTTTCCCCCTTAACATTTCATTTTCAGAAATTTTAACTTTTAAGTACATTTTTACAGGAAACAATGCTATACCAAAATTGTTGCCTACAGAAGATGCAAAGATGGACAATGGAGCAAGTGGTGCCATGGCTGAAATTAATTTGGAAGATTTGAGTAATATTAAACAACTGGAAGCTTTGTTTAGAGCACAGACATTAATGGCTTTATTTTCTGGTCACAGTTCTTCTTTTCATCAGCAGCACTGTTTGATGGCATATGCCTGTATTGTCCGTATCTGGCAGGTGAGATCGTATGAGATTATCTGTTGTGTTGTGTTACTATTATGTGGCCAGTATATTTTACATTTCCTTCTGTAATTATGGTAGCAGCTATTCATTTTGTGTTTAACTTTGTCATTATGGTTTCCTGTTTTATGGTGCAGTTAGTGTATTTTCTCAGATTTAAGAATTAAACAAGAAGATTGTTTCTCTCAGGAAAATGGAGAAGAGACACTAAGGATAAGAGCAGTGGGCCATTGTTTCTCTGGAGTCCATTTCATATGTTTTGTGCAATAGGTTCTCAAATTTTCTATTTCTAATTTGTTAAGGAATCTCAGTAGTGGCAGAACACATACTGAAGACATTTCTGGCAGTTCTGAAGTATGGTGATTTCAGGTGGACCTTCTGAAATTGAATCAAAAGGGCTGTCATGTGACTGAAAGGAACTGGGGAGGCTGGCGGTGTTCACTGATTGATTTCTCTAATTACTTTTTCATAAGGCATTTCAAATCAATCAAATCAAATTTCTCATAGATATGCCCAACTGAAATGGCTATTCAGAATCACAGCAATGATCATAGGAAAACAATCATATGTTAAGTAAAGTAAATATTTGAAGGGACTAAATATGTACTTGATAATAGTAGTTCAGCAAACATTACAGGAACAGTCTCACTTGGGACCTATCGACTAGATTGGTAAGCTATAGCGTGTGTATTATTTTATTCCAATTAGAAGTAAAAGCCTGCAATTATGAGCAAGAATTCATTGTGAAATCAGTTTAACATGTGATGTGAGACAGGAATTAGCAAAATTAAAATTGAATATTGATATTTTCAGATTTACACAAGCATAACTTTTAATATCCAACACTTTACTATGTGTCTTACTAGGGAGAAAACTACCTGAAGAGAGTACTACTGTTTGAATAAGCTATTTAAACAAAAAATTAAAGGGTTGATGCTACTGTCAGTGCCACTTGTAGGATAATGATAGTAATTCTAAGCATCATACTTACAGCTGAACAGTATTGTGAGAAAAGGAATTACCATGTGGCATTAAAGGAGTTAAAATACTATAGGACATTTTGTTTGGCTGACAGAGTAAAGCAGCCTTGACTGCAGACATTCACTTACTTCAAAGCAGGCTCTTTAGTGTTAAGACTCCATAAATAACTCAGTAGAAGATCTTAAAACATTCTCTGAAAAAATCTGCTGCCTCTGACTTTTTACAATATGTGTTACCTTTAATTTGAAATTTAAATTTGTTGGGAGTATCCAGCATTATTTTTTGATTCATATTTTGTATTCTACTCTTGATTCCTCCAGCAAAACATATTAGTCTTCTCAAATTAATGTGGCTTTTGTTTTTGTTTTTTTGTTGTTGTTGCTTGGTTGGTTTTTGTCTGTTTGTTTTGGCCTTGTTTGTTGTTGTTTGGGTTGTTTTTTTAATTTTAGGTAAGATCAGAATCTGTACTTTTGCTTGTACAGAGATTTTACATAATATTCAGTAGTAGCACTGTAAAAGACTAACCCAGAGAAAGGACAGAGTGACTCTGCTGTCTTGCAGATTACTTCCCAAGAAAATTAATCCCTTGTAGAAAATGAAGCTAGTTAGACTTGTGGTTTGAAAAAAAATAATTGCATTTGCAACCATATAAGTAAAAAAAAAGCTAGCAGTAGTATTTATCACAGGGATGATCTTGTCTTTTGACAGTTCTGCTGTCTTAATTGCATTGCCATGATCGTCCTAAATGCTTGTACAAAAAATGCAAGCATCCGGAATTCTCTGAAATGGTTACTTTTCTGAAGAAAACTATTATGTAAGCAGAATATGGTATGTGAGAATTGTTAACAGCTGTAGATAGTGACTTGCAGTGGATAATAATTATTTCTTGCTGAGATTATTGTTATTATTATTAATATTGGAAATTGAAAATAATTAACTGTAATTATTTGATTGTCTAGGTGTCGTTGTCAGCATCAGGGATTATTACAAAAGCATTCTCCCAGACTTCACAACCTACCAGTCCTCAGAAAGTGCTGTCAAAAACTGCTAAAAAAGACAAGGACAAAAAGAAAGAGAAACAAGTAAGACCCACTTTTCTGTGGAATTAAAAAACAGCCCTCTCTTTCTAAGAGATGTTTCCCCAGGCTCATTTGGTAAATAGTTCAGATGCTTTTCTGTACTGACTCTCATAACCTGGGAAGAATTTCTCTTTGAATCTGTGGATCATACCTTCACTCTTGACCACACTGTCTTGACAGATGATGGATTTACAAATACTTTTTCTTTTGTTTGTTGCCTTGGTCGAGGTACTGCTGTTCTGTAAATCCCTCGGTCTGGAGATCCAAAATAACCCCAGATCTTACAAAACTTCAAAGGATATTAAGCAAATGTGTCCATTTTTTCAGCTGAATATTTAATACCAATAGGATTGTTGATTTGATCTCATAAGTGTTCTTGTTTTTATTACAGGTTGAAGTTTCTGTTGCAAAGGAGAAGCCTAAAGGGAAAGAATCAATTGATACCTTACCAGCAAATGTGGAAGAATGGGCCCAGTATGACTGTCCCAATGAAATCAGAGATACTTTTAAACAGAAAACAAATTGTTATGGTATTAACTGGGATAATTTCCCAAAACCTGTGAGTGCACTCCTCAAAATTCTACAGCATTTACTATTTAGGAGAAAATCAGTACCAGAAAATGACTGTATTTTAGTTTTTCTGTCTGTGTATTTTCAGACAGATGTCCCAAATACTTTTGTATTGTAGTATTAATTAATACTTGAAGAGGTGTTAGCCTGTCCTCTGCATGCTGAAATTAAGCTAGAGTAGACATTTACCAGCTTTCTATGTACCTTGCTGCTCTTTCTGATAGAAAGTTTTTTTTGTGTCTTTTTTGAGGTTTATTTTGGAACTGAAGATGTAATCATTAATTTAAAATTTATTTTCTACAAAACTATGTTTATACTGACTGAATTAAAAAAAATTTCTTTTCAGACTTGCACTTTGTATTTTATGGACCTTTTATCTAAGGAACTACAGAAAATTTTTTGCCCCCACTTGACTCTTCCAATCTTTCAGCTAGCTGAAGTTATTGCTAGTGAAGTTCTGGAATGTAGAAGTCTGTCTGATCTCTATCACCTTCGGTTTGTATCCTGTATTTCTCTTAAATAAAAGAGAAACTGAGTAAAGTGTACATCCATTAATATTTTAATGGATATTAAGAATTTTGTGGCTCACTGTTTTTTTTTGTATTGGCTTTTTATTTATTTTCCTTTCTTTTTTATATACATTTTAATAGAATTTTTTTGAAAAGGTTTGTGGAATTAAAGGCAGTAGGTTTTTTTGTTACTAAACATGGTCTCTCTCATGGAAAACATGAGATTATGAAGCCAGGCCACTTTCATGTAAAAAATTTTTGAAATGTTTTATTGTCATTTAACTGAAAAAAGTAAAGTTAAAAAAAGTTTCTATGAAAGTATCTATTAAGTATTCAAAAGGCAGATTACCTACTTGCATCAAAAATATGTTCTCCACCTTAAGGGCACAAAGAAGTTGCCCTGGTAAGTGCATTTTTAGAGAGATTTGTCTTTGTTACCAAAATTATGTTATTTTTTATGGATGATAACCCCAAAAGTTTTGATTGAAAAGTGTTTAATATGCATGCAATTGAAAATTCTTGCTCTTTTAGTTAAAACATTTTATCATGCTTTTTTGGTAGGTATTAAATAATGTTTGCTTAATAAGTAGCAGTCATAAACAATAAATGTTTGCTTATTTTCTGGTAGTTCATGAAACACCACATAACAAATCCTGAAAATGCCCGAAATTGGTCCCACTGATCAGAATGGATATTCATGTGTAAAAATATATCTGTTTGTCTGCCAACTGATTACTGAGTTTCTTTCTTACCATTCTAAAAGGGATTTTCTGGTAGGAAATTATTTACAGCCAAGATTTGCCAGACAATTTTTCTTTTCTTGTTTCCTCAAGGCTTGTGTTTATTTCATGGTATTTTATATATATCTGTGACCTGATGTCTACATATGATTAGATAGATGTGTATATTACTCTTTATTTTTAGAAAAGTAGGTTAGCACATACACATTGAGGGGCAGGAGGGTGGTGGTTGCATGCTACAGTGAGAACATATAAATATTTTCACACTTTTAGTATATAATTTTTGCCATTAAATTGGAGAGATACAGGTTTGGTACAGGACAAGACTGGGGCTACTGGTGGATGTCCCATCCCTGGAAGTGTTCAAGGTCAGATTGGATGGAGTTTGGAGTAACCTGGTCTTGTGAAAGATGCCCTTGCCCATACCTTTAGATATCTCTAGAAATTCTTTCTAGCCCAAACCATTCTTTGATTCTGTGACCTCTATCAATGGGTAATTTCCCCTGTTTTTATATACAATCTTTGTTATTGCCAGTATTAATCAAATACAAGAAGGTAGGATTGACAAATGTAGAATATGTGCTATGTATTTATAATGTGCTTATATGAAGCAACATATGAAGGATTCAGATTGTTTCTTAAACATTTCTTCTTTTTATTTGTAGAATTGCCCTGATATGCTCAGATTTAAAACTGAGTCAGGCATCTCTGTATCATGAGAAAGCTGCTGGAGAAGTGTACATCAGTGAATTAGAGCAAGCAATGTATGAATTTTCACTGCTGAGGCGGTATTTATTTGGGACTGTTTTCCCTACCGTTAATAAATGTTGTTGGGCAAAAATAGTAAAAAGCACGATCTCAGAACACAGCTTTGGTATATTAGCTGTGTCCTAAAATTCTCTGCATGTTTGGTTAGTGTCTGTCTACAAGATAGTGTATGGTAAAGATTCCTAACACACTAATACTTTGTTATGAAATGCCATTTAAAATATACTTGAGCTTACTTTTTCTTTCTTGTAATTTAGGTGTAGGCAAGAGATTGCACTGAAAAAAGAAAAAACTGTATATGTGAAGACAGAAGAAAGAAAAATACCTTTTGAAAATGCTCATCTTCATAGTAGTAGGAATGAGACTATCCTTACGTCAAGTGAAAAGGTTTTTATTACTGCTTCAGTTTCTGTACTAAATTACTCTTCACTTTTTTTAAATACACTTGCTAGTTTGCTTTTAGATAATATTTGAGAAATACATGAACACAAAAATTATCATAAATGCATGCTACCTAAATTCTGCTAGCAATCATCTGAAGCTGAGCTGGGTTTGCCTGGCATATTATTTATATTCAGGAAGAACAAGATTGGAGTCTTTATTCATGCAAAGTAAAACTACTTTCCTACAAATGGACTTGGAGACTAACACAAACAAATTAAAAAGACTGAGAAGCAAAAAAGATACTGTATTCACTCTTGGTCTTTTTTCTCTTCTTTCTCCATTACATTTGCTTGTAATGTTTTGCTTCCTCTTATATATTGTTTAAAGGGCATGAGAATATTTCAGTTCTGTCTTTACTGTCTCTTCTTTAGGAAGATAATTGCCTTTGACGCTCGCCTCCACCTTGCTCTTTATGGCAATGCTGTCTGGATTGTCATCACACCATTTTTCTCTTTGTATATTTTTTACATATTTTTGCATATAATACCTTGTTTTTCTAATTACTAATCCCTCTAAAGTTACCTCTTTTAGCTCTTGTAAATAGTATGCCTTTTTGAGTTTTACTTATTACCAAAAATCAACTTTATGACAGCAGCAGAGCAGCATTTCTGAAGTAGATAATCTGTCATACAGTTAGTATAAATTGTATATACTTACTAGTTCAATGCCTTTTGAGGATTATAAAGTCCAAATCTCATAAACTTCTTGTTGTTCTTGTCATATAATGTTAAATTTTGAAGTTAGAAAATACAGCTGAGGTGTGTGGGGATATCATAGTTAATAACAACTTGTCTAGTTTGTTTTGAAATTTATGAAGGTGTAATACTTCTTTAATTTTTTCAGGGTTTTGAAGTAAATGCAGTAACAGGAAAAGGACTGAATGCACTTTCTTTCCCCCACTTGTGGATTGAAAAAGCTGAAGTATTAATTCAGCTAGGCTTGTATCAACCAGCAAGGCTTCTGCTTTCAGAGGCCCATGCTGCAACTCAGGTACAATACAAATTAAATAGAAAAAGAAACACTAATAACGTGTGTAGAGAAAATGTTCATTTTGATGCAGTTATTCTTCAGAATAATAATAATAATCAAACTAAGCTGAGCCTTCTCCCACCACCCCAAACCAATTTCTTATTAAGTTTCAACATATATAATATGTACATTTAAATATATGGCTTTTCAGTCCAACTTTATGGGAGCTGTCTGAAGGTTAAATAAATTTCTGAAGTGTCAACATCTCTGTCTGCTTTGCAGTGGCCTTGGAAGATATAGGTATATTTCAACCTTGTTTGTTTAAATGGGTGGGAAACGTTCAAAGTTTGTTCAGAAAAGAAAGGGAGAATTATTATCCTCTCAATAATTCAATCGTTTGAAAGTTTGGTTATTTCATTTTGAGCTTCATTATAGATTTCCTGCAATGTTTTGATAAAACTGAAATTATGTCCTAGAATTCCAGCAGATTGGAAATAAGTGTCCATATGTTCCACCAAACAGATCAGCATCATCTAATTATTATGAAGGATTATACATTATAGATATTTTCCCTATATCTAACATTTTTCACTATAGCACTGTGCTTCATTATAAAAGTTATCAGAATATAATTATTGCAGTAAAACCTTTAAAAAATGTAATTGATATCTTGTTATTTTGTAATAATTTTTTTCATGTAAGGAAAACTGCCTATGTAAATTTAGTATAATCAAGAATACTTTGAATAATAATACATGAGTGATATTCATGAATAATACATGCTCCTTTATAAAGCTTTAATTAAGCATTGTATATTAAGGAAAGTTCAAAATACATTAGGGAGGACAGTAATTTTAATTATGTAATTCGTCAATAGTATCCATATGTCAGGATGCTAGTATACAGATATTATACAGTATTTGTCCCTTACACAGGACTAGTTATATAGCTTATAACTAGTGTAAAGCAGCATTGTGAGTTCACAAAAAAAATCTTTCATCACCACATTTCTTCATCAGAGGCTGATGAACACTAACAGCCCTATACATACTAAATAACAGCAGAAAAGTAGCTTATTCAGCTGGTGAGATAGAAGGTACAGGAACAGAAAGAAATATGAAATAGACATACTATAAGGAGTAACTAAGAAATCCAGCAGATACTTGGGGGAATAGCATTCACTTTTTATTTCTGTAAGGTTAATCTAAAATATGGATAGAAATAAATATGAATAGCAGTAGTGGATTTTTTGTATATAGATCACCTCTCTTTCTTTCTAGGAACTGAGGGCCCTATCTGATATGTCGAGGTGCTTGTACTTACTTGCTGTGTTGGCTAACCTGGAAAAAAACCACGGACAAGCTAAAGCACTCCTTGAGAAAGCACAGCTTCTGGGAGGAAACGAACAATTTTGGTATAACAGTACTCTTAGTCTAACAGAAGCAATTCTAGAGGAAGACGGGGAAGGAAAACAGAGCATGGTAAAGAAATTCTTGGGTTTGGAGGTTGTGGTTTGGGGTTTTTTTTCAGCAGTGGTTTCTCTCAGTGAAATATTACAGCCTTTACATTTCAATAAAAGCAAAATTAAGTGTTAAAATGCAGTTAATGTTGTTTTCTCTGAGCATTTATTACATTAATTACAGATTCCAAACAGATGCAGGCCACTAGGAATGAGATTCTACCCACAAAAATTTAGGATATTTTTATGATAAGCTGTATATTCTTCTATTGGAATAAAACCAGTTATGATCTAGTATGTATGACTAAATCCCAGAGATCTGATTCTCTTGGTTAGAATTCTTTTGTGTTCAGACAGTTCTGTTAACACTGGTCTGTTTATTTTCCATATTCAATAAAAATCACACCTTTCAGTATTATTTTCTATTATTTTTTTCCTTCACAAATACTTCAAATAGTTTTACAAGGATTATTTCTAGATTCTGGAAGATACTTCTATAACACTTTTGTTGTTTTGTTTTTTTTACTAAAACCCTATAACATCAAAATACCCATTTACTTTTAAACCCTTAACTTTCATGAGTTTCAGGATAAAGTCTTATTTCTGTGATGATCTAACCTGTTGCGATCTTACCTGTCTTGATCTAAACTGTGCAAGGCTGTGTCATGTAGAGGGATAATCTGGATTTTGACTAAGCTCATATTTAGTGTCGTTTGCTATGTACCTCCAAGATGAATCTGGCTCCATCTTCTCTCCTTGTATGTATATGCACCATTCAGGTAATCATAAAAGTATTTATGGTCATACCTCAGACTTCCTAGGCTTATTTACAGTTATCAGGAGCCAGCCATCTTGGGGATAATTAACATGTTCATGTACAAAATTTAAGCTTTCTAAATGAATGTTTGTTACTATCCATAGACATTTGAAATACAATTATGAAAATTCTGGTGTTAACTGTAGGCTTGTGAGATACTGGAACATACTGTAAATGTGCTTCGGTCTACTTTACTGAAGAGACCTGGCAGGCAATCAGAATTGGGTTTTATCATTGCATCCCTTGAAGCCAGGTAAGCTGTCTTTTCTCATAAATATGCCCAGCTTCTAATATGCAGCGACATTGTAAATATATGTGGTTTTTACAATGGTGTCTTATTTTAGTATGGCAAATTATGTGGATTCTAAAATATTTTTGTTCTCAGTCATTTATGTGGTGGATTGGTTTATTAATTTTTTTTCCAAATTTCTGTATTTCCTTCCCAAATGCTTGCATGAAGCCCTACTAGCTGTTATACTGGTAGATACCACAACCCATTGTGCATAGCTTGCAGTGTAGTTACCTAAAGGTGCAATGTATATTTATCTATGTTTGAACACTCCTGACTTCTGTTCTCACCGTGAGCCAAGAAGCCTGTTCATGGTGAGACTAAACAATGAGTTTGGTTCCCCCGAAATCCTAGCACAGAGACATTATAATGTGTTGGTAAAGGGAGAGAAGTATGCAACACTTACACTCCTGTCTCTTTCCATAAATGGGAAGCTTCTCAATTAGAAAAAGAAGACTATTATCAGTCTCTTTTCATCTGTATTTAGAAGACTGATTAGGCCTAGTAAGATGGAATAATTAGATACATGGAACAAGTGAGATATCTTCTCTAGTCTCAAAATATAATAGGATTTTTTCAGAATTACTATAATCTGTAAAACACACATTTATTATGCTTTTGGTAGAGTTCCTAGAATTTAAAGGAAAGCAGAGAGAAATATGTCTGCTCTCAAAAATAGCCTGTGTTTTCTGACTATCTTGTATTTCATTTTTATTTCTAGAAAAACACTTATTCAGATACATTTTGCCCAGGATCATATGACAGTTAATGCTAATTATGCTCAGTTGCCACACATTCTACAGGAATCCTACAATAAATTAGTTAAAGTTCAGAAGGACTTTTTTCATCAAGGGCATAAATACTACGGTGCTGAAATACTGCTGGAATGTGCAAATATTCACAGGTAGGACCATACCTCTATAGTTCTATTGAAAACTTCATTTAGGTTGAACTATTCCATGAAGTGTATTGTTTACTTTTTGTAGTCTAATTAAGATGGAAAAGCACAGATAACATTGTTAGGTTTTATATATTGGTGCTAGATGTCTGTTTGCATTCTTCATGTGTTCTTGTATTCAAAAATATATTGTAGAATCCAAAATTGTTTTCACTGAAGGCAGAGCTCTCTTTTGTTCTCTTTTGAGGTCAAAACAAAGTGTCAGGGTCTCTTAAGTCAGCTTTTTGACTTGCCATTTTGACTGCCATTGGTGAGGCAGCCACACCAATCATTCTCTAGTATTTACAGGCTTTTACAATTCTTACTGTTGAAATGTTTCTCTAAAAACTGCTGCAACAGTCGAAATGCAAAACGTGGAATCCAAGCAAAGAGCTTGGAATCCCAGCTTGTTGTGAAATATCCCTTAAAACAGCTGAGATCTGTTTTGTACCTGGTATATTGCCATTGTGTTCCTGCTCAATGCATAGTCTAGAATATCATCTGTCTTTCTTGGCGTCTTCTTGCATTGCAGCAGTACAGTTCTAAGAATAAGACCTTGGAAAATAGCTTGTGTACAAAGCTAAAATAAAAAATACATATACAAATTTGATATTTTTGTCTATAATTAATCTATTTAATCTATTAATTGATTTATTATTTTATTATATATGTTCAACAGTGTTGATGCCATAAAAATCAGCACTTTCTTATGTTAGTTCTTTTGAGTTTATGGTGTTGTTTTGGGTTTTTTTTTCAGGATGATTGCCAAGAAGGAAAGGAACAAAAAAGACAAACACAGTCACTATCTAGATGCTTATAACTTAGCTCAAAGAGCAGTATCCAAAACAGAGGAAGTATTTCATAGCATTTGTAGTTTATTTGCATTTAATGAGGTACTGACTTTTTTCCTCTTAATTGTGGAAAGGAAACCTAGTTAATTGTAATATTCACTCATTCTTGGATAATCTCATTTGGGGCTTCCAGGAATTATCTTGTAATTATAAACATTCTTTGTATATAGAAGGAAATATTGCATCCAAAATAATTTACACTTGAAAAAGGGATGAAAAGAGGATTTGTTTCACCTTTGTCAAGTTTATTTATTTCTGACATTTATCTAATAGCTACAAAAGAATAAAGTATAAACTTTGAGATATTTTTGATTCTCTAAATACCTTGAAAGTTTAAAATTCTTTAAAATGTGTTTCTTCTCAGGAGAAACAAAAAGTCTTCACAAAACATTATTACTAATAAAGAACACCTGTCTTCAAAATAGTGTATTTTGGGTAATGAAAGCCTGCATCCTACTTTGCTGCTGTGTATGTAGTATTATTAGATATTACATATTTGTACCAGGTATATAAAATGTGGAAAGCAAAAACCCAGCTGCTCTTATTTGATGAAGCTACTTTGATTGCCTTGTAATATATTTGACATTGAAGTATTATTTTAAATTACTTAAATATCTTCTTTGCAATATTTATGCTCTGTCAAGGTGGTAATGCTAAAATGTGTGTTTCTTTGGTTAGAAGAAGTACAACATTCTAATTTCTTATCAGGTAAATTTGCAAAAATACTTGAAATTAAAATTTTACTTTCTTTTGTGTTTCAGAGCAAAAATGTTAGTATCCCATTAATGAGACAACTAGCTCTTAGAAAAATAAATCTTACAGAAATTCTTTTGGATATTTTTCATCTTGTCATTAATGAGAAAAAGCATAAAAATGTGGGAGAAACATCATTTCATGAATTTGTGGAGGAATTAATCATTGAAGATGATGCAATAGAACAGGTAATACAAAAGATTTAGTCCTATGACTTGCACAAAGTATATCAAGGCTTTCCATAGCACAACTTCTCTCAATACTGAGGAAATGGGTTCCCAGACCAGTCAAGTAGTTTTGTAGCAATGGAGGTTGAATTGTGTGGTTTTAGTCTTGGGGATGGTTTACTGGCCACCCTCCCTTTATCCCATGTTTTCCTTGTCAGTGGTTGAATTTTGCTTATGGATATTACATTGAACTTTTTTTCTAAATCAGTTGTTAATGAGTTTGTGTATCTATTGAAGAAAGCTAATTTGTAATTGAAAGTATAATCATATTTAACTTATGTATTTGTAGGTGGATATACATGTTTTACATTTTTTAAAAATACATTCTTCTGTCTGTGTGGGGATATATGGCCAAATAAATATAAATGTGTATTTTACCAGGATTGGAAGTATATGGAACGCACCATGGCTCATATTACACTGGCTCAGTTAGCAAACATACAGAATCTTTGTAAAGGCTGCCCCAACATCAAATCCAAATGCCTGTATCTAACAGGAAAAACCCTTCATTTACTTGCCATTAATGTAGATCCTGTATATTCAGAGATTTACTGGAAGCCAAATGTTATGGTATGCATTCTTTTGTTCAGTTATATTTATTTTTCTGTGTAAAGTTTATCTGCTCTAATATTTTTTTCTGTATACATTTGTATAAAAGCTGCTCTTTATGTAGAGTAAGGCTTTATATACTGCATGCAAGCCATAATAAAAATAGATGGCAAAATGAATAACTTCAAAAAACATGCTTCTGCCTACAGGCTGTCTTCATTTAGCTAATTTTTGATTTGTTTGTGAGATATGCTAATTACATTATTTTCAAAAGAGAGATAGAAAAATTCCTTGAATGCCTTAAAGGGTGAGCGACGTACGGTCTCTGAATCCATGTGCTCAAGAAGTATTGATTTGTAGGTTAAAAACTTGGATTTGTAAGTTTTTTTTGTGTAATAGAAAGAACCCTACATAGAAAAAGGAGAGTTTTTGGGGGCATTTTAAATTCAATGATGAATTAAAAATTTTAGAAGAAGTGAGTGGAAGACAAATATGAGAAAGTCAAACTCTTAGAGGTTGTATGGGGGGGGTCTTTTTAGTTTATGTTGGTCATATTGCCTTCATAACATACTACGAAATTTTGATGGTTGATAGTATTACTAAATCTCTCACCATGAAGGGATCGAGGTAGTGATTTCATTTAATTCTGTTTTCACATAAACTTTCACAACAGAAATGAAGCCTGCCTTACTTAATGGAGTGATTAATTGTTCCTTTTCTTATTCTGTGATGGGTAGGAAGATGTTAAATCAGACATCAGAAAATCTTCACTTACTTCAGCTGAATGCAGTGAACAGAGCATGACAGAGAATGGTTTATCGACTAAAAAAAGTCATAATGATAAGTATAGGAGGAAAATACAGGAATTAAAGGTATATTACTTTATAAGCTTGCATTAGAATTTGAGTGCTTTCTTTTTATGGAATAACAGCTTATCCATAAGCTTAAAATTTAGCTTATCTGTTCTGTTTAAACTGATAATGGAAATGTTGCGACAAAAACTGGATCTTAAAAAAGATAAAAATCTACAAAATACCTTGCAGCAAACAGCTTTCCATCACTCTCTGCTGTGTAGCTCTGTCCTGCTCCTCGGTAGATTGTGTGGGAGCTCTTGAATGAGCTTCCCCCAGAAAGAAAGAATTTCTCTTTCAGTGGTTTCCCACTGATAGAGCTTGTAGCAACAACGACTAGATGAGCAGGCATTTTCTTTCTCCCTCACAGATATGATTTTTTGAGGGAGCATAATATTTTGCAGGCTGGGAACAAAGAAAGAAATTACTTCTATCACAAAACATTTGTGAAATTCAGTGAGCTGATCTCTTAATTACTGCAGTTGAAAGCCCACTAGGAATTGGGAACGTACAGTTTGTGTTGCTAGTAAAATCAATAAATACCTGAGTTAAGGGATTTGTAGGTTAATTTGGACTAAATATGGTTAACTCTCCACAGAAACAGTTTTATTGATCCTTGATTCTGAACTGCTCATATTGCCTGGAATTTAAAGTCCATTCTGCTGAGTACACACTTTATATTAAAAGAAATTTCTGTGATAAACCAAATATTTTTTAGTGTTGTATAACCAATGTTGGTGTCTTAAAAAAAAAATAATCAGTATTTGCATATTTTGATCATACATTAAGTGCTTTAAAATGCATTAAAATGACTCATTAAAAAGCAATATATATCTTCTCTAACATGCTGTAATTGGTGTATGTAACAAATACTTAATAATAGCCAATTTTAATATAAAGCTTTTTATTTTTATCATTTAGACACAACAAAGGATGGCTCAAAAGTATCTTTCTCAATCCAGTGAGGCTTTGTTACAGTCCATGGCTGTTGCATTCAGTCATAATGTTACCGATGTACTGGCTCATGCTAGTTTGGAAATGGCTGAATGCTTTCAACAGTTTGATCCAATTTCAACCAGCCAGTTTTTGTCACTTCATCAGGTAAGACAACTAACAGCTGTGCTGCTTTTCAGTGGGAGGATGTTTGAAGTTGCGTAAACTAAACTGTATTTGGATAGTCTGCAAATTGGTCATACAGAACACATACAGGGTTCTGTGTAAGAACCAGTGTGTAATATAGGTCATCAAATATGTATTTTCTGAGTTCAGAACATTTGATCAGTGTTTTTTTTTAACAATTCTGTTATCTGTTGTGTCTGACCTGACATTTTCATTGATTATGGCATACAAGGAATAAAGTTTAATAGGAATGAATTACTATATTTTAGTTTGCAAAGATAAGACATTGCCACAAAATACAGTCTCATCCTTCCCTAACAGATAATTTAAAAAATGTTTCTCTGGATTTGTTCAATCATTATTTTGAAGTGGATAATTCAGTTTACATTCAGTTTGTCAGATCGATACCTGCCCAGCACGGTCCCATTGATCACTTGAAGGTCTATGCATGTGAATATGTGCCTCCATCAAAGAGAATATGCAGAATGGCTGTAGGGCTTATATCCCCTGCTTCAGGAACAAATAACTCATAGTTCCTAGTTCAAAGGACTGGATTAGTGTGTTTGCTGAAAGAAAAGATGATGATAAATGAAAAGTCCTTGATGATAAATGTAGACTAAGAAATCAATTCCAGCTATTTGTATTTAAGGAATCTTCCTTAGTTGTTGTCAGACTGTTTACATTAACCTGTAAGAACAAACAGCAGTCCTTTGCTGGTTCATCTCACCTTTCATGGAAGAGAACTTCTCTTCAACATAGATATATGTTATAAAAAACCTAGTGTATATATTTATTTGTTTTATTTTTGTGAAGGAAAATAAATAGATGTAAAAATTTTACAGACTTGTTCAGTGTCTATGATGATGAAGAGTATCCTTCTAACTGCAACATCCAACACCAGCAGCTCTCAGCTGGCAGCATTGCTGCATCTTCAGAATCAGTTAAAACAACACAGAAACACAAGTGATCTTCTAAAACGTGTGGAACAGCAACTGACTGCTAATTCGATGGTAACTTTCAGAGCTACTTACTAGGGGTTTATATATATGATAAATAAATGCACACAGAGAGATATATGTGTTTATACAGGACATGGGTTGGTGGTGCTGAGAGAGCAGTTGGACTCAATGGTCTCTGAGGGCTTTTCCAACTTGAACAATTCTGAGATTCTAAGAGCCACCCTTGCACCTTCCTCTGCTACCAAAATCTTGCCACATAAACCAAATACAATTTTATATAGTACTTGTTGGTGAAGTGTCTCTAGCAAAATTTTTTTCAAATATAAATATTACTATGAATTATTCTACTAATTTCCTTTGCTAATACTCTGCTAGTATTTGATAGCATTTTAACTTCAGAAATTGTGTAGTGGCCATAAAAGTCATGTTGCTATGAAGAGTGGACTAAGATACTAGTTGTAATTTGTTTTAAATAATATTTATATGTTCTTCTGCACTGCTCAAAAATTACATGATCATAGAATAGCTGAGGTTAGAAAAAATTTCTGAAGGTCATCTTGTAAACCCCTCTGCTCAAACAGGGGTCACCTAGAGCTTGTTGTCCATGATCATGTCCAGGTGGCTTCTGAATTATCTCTGAGAATGGAGGCTCCACAGCCTCCTTGGACAACTTGTTCCAGTGCCCGCTTCCCTCACAGGGAAGCAGAATTTCCTGTTGTTTGCACAGAGCCTACTGTCCTGGCACAACTGAGTGTCTGAATTCTTTCCCAGAATTACTATCAATTTTCTAATGAAAGCATTGAGAATGGGGTTTATAAAGTCTATAAAAATAATAGGATTTCTGAACTACTGTACAGGCATGGAGAAACCTCTGCATTCCTGTTGAACATTTTAATATAGTGGATGAATTGCCGGCCAGTTTCTGCATAGTTATTCTCCAGCATTCAGAAGACAGGTATAAAGTTTAATAATTTTGATTTTGTACTGTTTGTTACAATTATAATCTTTATTTACATGGTGGAATATTTTTATGGACTTGAATTTTAGGATAATGCACTAATTAATATATAGATAAAACTGCCTGCAGCTCAGTTGTATGTTTTCTGTTCTTTCAGTTTCCCTAATTATCTCTTAAATCTCCAGAGTCGCTTGAAAGGTTTCAGGCCATTCTTGATATCTGTCCTAAATTCTGTTAAGAGTTTCTGCTTTTATTGCTTATGCTCTTGGAAATGTTTGAAGGGGTCATATTTAACTTTATAAAGCCACCAATTATCTGATTATTGCAGCCTAATTAGCTGCAATAAACTAGCTCATAAATTGAGCTATAGCAGCTGACAATAAGGGCATTCACCAATTTTACAAGTTTTTAAAACTTGTAATGGAACAAATAGAAATCTACCTTATTGATTATACAGTAATAAAAGAATTTACCATACTACTCTGTTTGTTCCAGGAATTTGCAGGTTTTTGCACCCAAGGTGGGGGTAGTTACTGCATCATGACAGTATTGGTGAGCACATTAAATTAGAGGGCAATAATTACTCACCTAATAAATTTGAGTCATATAAACAAAGCTAGACAGCCAAATAATCTATTCAGCACTTTTCTTCTTTTCACAGATCACAGTTGTACAGTTCATTGATTAGGATGGCTGAAGTAAGTACTGCACAGCAGAAAGGAAAACTCACTAAGCGAAGGGGTAAGTACCTCTTACTTTTGAAGAAATAAAAATCATTGCACTGAAGTTATGAGAAGGCTCATATCTTTCACTGTTGCAGTTTGTAAAATTTTAAAATAATTTCAACTCTTCTTAATTAGCAAGGGACATAAATTCATAAATATATGTTTCATTATCAGATGTCATGTATCTAGTCACAATTTAGATAATTTTTGTTTATATTTGAAGGCCAAAGTTGTTATAAATAATAATAATAATAGTTTTTTCCATTGTACACATCTCTATATATTTTGTGTTTATATGTATATAATCTAGATTTAATTTTCAAAGAATACCACAACTAGAAACTGATGATGTTTGTACAATCATTTCTTCAAGTACAAATACATCTCAAGAAGACTCTTAAGAGGGTGTTATCCTTCTTTTAATAGTGCAAGCAAAAGTCTCTCGATTTCCTGTGAACCCTGATATGTTTCATATTTTGTTGGAAAAAATGCGACTTTACAAGCAGCAAAAGATGAAGAATCATCCTAAAAAACCTGTTATTCAGAACTCTCAAGAGTGTGTCTCCAAAACAGATGTGGTAATATATTTTATTACCTTATATTTAAAACCGGGTGGAAAATACGTACTAAAACTATGATAGACATTCTTTACACAGAATTTTTCAGTTCATTCCGAGTGCGTCATCCCTAGTCTTCACAGTTACTATATTCTTTGTACTCTGCTTCAAAATTTAATCTTATTGTGCTATTGTTGCTGTATTTGTCATTCAGGAGTTTTGAAATGTTCAGTAGTTTATCAGAATTGAAATGATGCAGTTGGGATCAGTTTACTTGAAAATGTGCCGTATTTCAGAGATTTGCATTTGCATTTGTACCCTGCCTTTCATATGACATAAAAGTCCCTGCTGTTCCATGGAAAAGAACAGGATCATAGATTGTAACCCTTTAATTAAAATAAGACTACCTTAGCCAGAGATTTATTACTGATTTCCAATACAGAAAAGTTTTCTGTTGGGACATACAATAACTTCTGCACTGTAGCTCTTTGTCAGGGTGCAGTTGATCCAAGACAGTCACAAAATTTTCCTTCAAGGACATGTTTTGGCGGAGTCTAGGTTTGTAGAACACTCTTAACTTCTAGATGATAAAAGTTTTCTGTAACTGTAACTGCAGGAATGTTCAGTTCTATAATAACATTATCACAGTCAGTGAGTGCAAGTTGTGCAACATAAAGGTACTGAAAAAAACCTACAGCTTTCACACTGGTTATCTCCTAGGTGACAGAAAATTTTCTACACATGAAATGTACAAATAGAAATCCTAGCATTTTACTTTTAATTTTGGCTTCATTAGATAAACTCAGGTTTTACAATTCCAAAGAAAATTCACTGTGAAATGTAGCATTAACAAAAGCTGGTATTGGCCTATTTTCATTATTAATATAAAGGTTAAAAATGCAGATCATCTTGAACTTCCTGTACAAGTTTTCATGGTTTTAATTACACTAATTTGACCATCTTGGTTTAAGACAATTATAAGAGATGGACACTCTAAAATGAGTTAACCTCCCCTTGTAGCTTTAACCAATCCCTTTCCACCATTAAGGAGAAACGAACATGAGTAGATATAAATGAAAAAATAACAGCTTAAAAAATGAAAGAGCAATAGGCAGAAATAACATTAATACTCATTAGTTGCTGAAATCTCCTGGGCTCCCCGGGGACAAAGAGGAGCTCACAGTGGCGGAGGGACCCCAGTACGGAGTGGGGGGAGGCAAAGGGAAAATGGCATCAACGCCCCAGCCTCTCCACCAGTGGCCACTCTGCCAATAAAGGCAGCCACCATGCTGGAGACTGGCACTTGGTCAAGGGCTGGAGCTTGGGCCTTCGCCTTCCTCTCAGGAGAAGACAGCAGGGCAGCTGGCTGGGGAAACTTGGTTCTTTCTCACCTTGGCCAGGCACTGCTGGCGGGCTGGGGTGACCACAGGAGCAGGGCCGCTCTGCTCATCTTGCTTTGATGGTGGCTGCCAACAGGCACTTGTGGAATTTGCCCTGAGGATGTCCAGGACTGTGAAATGTAGCCTCTGGAAAAAAAACCCACTCATATCAACCCCTGAAAAAAACAGAAAAGAAAACCCAAAAAGGGAGCCTCCATCTGCACTGCCTCAACTCTATGGCAAAAGTCAAAAGGCAAGAGAGCTCTGCTTGGGGGACTCTGACTTTTACAAGGGACTGGAACTCCTCTGCCCCTTGGTTCTGGTTCCTGCTGTGTGACCTGAAAGAAACAGTGACAATTTTGGGCACAGATAAAGAATACAATAACACTTTGGGTTACCCTGGGCATTGACAAATCCGGTTTTTGAATTATAATTCTGTTTTAGTCATCATGTTAGCATCTTTCTGTTAAAATACAGAGTATTGCAGATGGTTGAAGTGATGATAATAACTTTCTCTTGCCTGTGGCCAGCCTTTGTTGTAGTGGCAAGTTTGTAAAGATTGCTGTAGTTGGGTAAGTAAAAAAAAAGGTCATAAGAGTGTGTCAGATTGAACAGGTGAAAAGAACAAGTGACGTAGGTTTTTAAAAAGCACATGCATTAAACTCCCAGAACTTATGCGTGCACCCTGTACTGAGCCACACAAGCCTTGGAGGAGGAGTTCAGTCATTAATACCAACATTCTTCACCATTTAGTTGGGCTCACTTGTCCAGTTAGTGATTTGTGTCCATCTAGGTTGGATTTTACAAATCTCCATTTTCAATGTCTTTCTCTCGTATATGATTCTGTTTTCTCCTTATCTGTTTTCTTCATTCTGATTGGGTTTTTTTTTCCTAAATTTGCTCTACTGATCTCTCCATATGCTTTCATTTCCTTCTTCTATGTTCATCATATAGTTTCTGGTCACTTCTCAAAGTTGCCCTTACGCAAATTCTTCTCATTATTTGAAGGAACACATTATAATTTCTTTCTGCTTTAGTTTTCTGCCATTCTCCATTGAAATTGCTGAAGTATTTTAATTGTTTAAATAATAATAAGTATTGACACCTTCTAGTAATTCTAATGTTAGAGTATTTTGCAAAATGCTGATAAAAATTTTGAAATAAAGGAGTTTTGAAACCAACTTCTTATATTTATACTTTCCATTTTACAATCTTTCACATTATTTTATTTGCTCTCTGATTTAATGTATAACAAAATTTATATATGTAATGGTATTTAATAAAGATGGAGATTGAAAGTATTCCAATTTTTGTTTCTATGTGTGTGATAGACTCCAACAGAGAAAATAGATGATACTGAGCTTGATTTGACATCAGATTTCTCTGAAATAATAGAAATTATGGAAGACTATCTGAAACCAACACTGTCACAGTTTGATTTTTCTGCTATCAGGTAAGACATATTGACTTATTATGATTGGTGTGAACAGAACTGTGACTCAAGTCCCTCAAATATAGGAATGGTTTTAGTAAGGATACCCTATTGAATGAATGTTTCATGTCTTGAAAGAGAGTCTATTCAGAATATGTCAGACTAAGAGAGTGAGCAGTATGATAGACTAATGGCCATATCTGACAAGCGCTGTTCTCCAGCTTCAGTTATACTTAAGCTCAAGATGCAACATTATCGTCAAACTGTTTAAAGACAGGATTTCTAAAGGACAGGAACGCCAATGGGAGTGTGTCGTTTGTGTAAAATTTCACTGAAACTGAAGCAGAAATTGAAGCTGATAATATTTTCCATTAATTTCCTCTTCCCAGAGCATCCCAGTGTATATCAGTTTCCACAGCTGAAACAGGAAAAAAGAAAATGAAAGAAAAGGACACCAAACAAGCTGGAGTGCAGGGTATGTGCTTCCATGCCTAGTGTGTGTGTGTCTATGTGTGTGGACAGATACCAAAATCTAGTAATTTCAGTTTTAATTTTATTTAAAACAGAGGGCAAAGGCTTTACCATTGTTTTTCTCAGTTTCATTCTCTTTATCAAGTCAAATATTTCAGTACTTTAAAAACAAATTTAGATGCTGAAGCAATACTTCTGCATCTATTTAGAGTCTTCCAAATCATGTAGTCTGTAGACACTTAAATGAAACGGCTTTATCACTAACCAATTTTTCAGGAGAAAAGCTAGAATAAAGAACTTAAGATTAAGTCAGTAGATATCATTGTTTTGCTTTTTTGTTTTGGTTTTATCTTTATGGACTCTCACAAGTTGTTAGCTTGCATACAAACCTAATGCTACAGTATGTCTCTAAACACATCTCAAGAATACTCCTGCAAAAACTGGATAAATTGTTTCCCATGCATCTGCTCCTTCTCTAGAAACAGATGTAAGAGCAGAATAGATTCTTTTCTTCTGTAGAACAGAAATATTGCCATAATAATATTTAGTACTTTTTTCCTAAATAACAGAAACAAAATGTTTCTACAGAACAACACGGTATTGGATAAGAGTTCCTTTACAACTCTCTTCTGTTTATCCAGTCACTGCTGCGGCAATTTTGTATTTCCAAGCACTGTTTTCCTGAGTGTATTGCATATACTTGGACTTGGACCTGAGATGGTTAGTTATTAATACAGGGATATTTTTCCCTCTGAAGAACTGGTGTTAACAAGTGCATAGGAATTTGAGTACATCTTAAGAGTAATGATATAAAAAGAAATATTTTTTTCTTAATGCTCTTAATCCACAGTACAGTGAAGTCCATGTGTCATATAATGCAGGAAACAGGTTTTTACATCTAATTGCAATTGTTTATATAGAAACTGATATCTAAATCTCAGTCATGTCCTGTCACATCTCTTTAGATACACCTGTGGATTCAGGATTGTGTGTGGTATTACTATGGGATGCGTTATTTATGGAATTGCCTTTGGAAGCTCTGAGTATATTTAAAGAGGAAGGAATAAGTTCTGTTTCCAGAGATTTTTCTCTCCAGCTTCTCTACAATCGACTACATTGGACTGAGTCAGGTACTATTGGATAAACATTTTTTCCTTTGGCGTAATGATACTTAAAAATTTAAATATGAATTACGGTGTCTATTTTACTGAAAGACAAGCACACACAATATGTTTCCAGTATTTTAGGTGGACTAGATAGTGCAGTAGACTTTTTTCAAGAAAGTACAGGCTGATTATAGGTGCAGCGGTAGCTAATTTAAAATAACCTTGACACATTAAAGAATTATGTAAAACTCAGTGGAATCTAAAATTATAAACACATTTACACGCATATTGTTAAAATTTCAAAGCTATTTTCAGCTGCAATGAAAAAAAAGGAAGTAAGAATTTGCACTTCTGTAACTTTTCTTTAATATTGCTATTAGACTTTGCTTAAAATACCAAATCTAAAATCTTACTCTCTGAAATACTTTCCTCTCAGTTCTTGTGATACACCTGGGAAAAATCAAATCTACACAGGCTTTATGAGCCTTCCCTACTGCTGACACACCCTACATGAGCCCTTCAGCAAAATGAGGTTAAGTAAGGGAAAGTTGGTAAACTTGTCTTTATGGCATCGTAAAATTCATTTCTTAGATCTAGAAGTGAGTAATAAATGCAGGTACTAAGCCATTTTTGTATGAATCAAAGATACTTTCTATAATAAAAATGTTAAGCTGCATTTTTCTCATATGTAGGGAAAACCACATTATTAAAACTAGTTGGTCCAAGATAAAAAATAGACCAAGTGTAAAAAATCTCACTCTGTACCATGAAAGTATGCTGTTCCAGGAGGTTCTTGTATTGTGTCCATATCTGTAATATTTAGTAATATTTAGCCTCCAGTATAACCTGATCTCTCTTTTTCCATTTCACTCATTTTTTCTAAAGGGAAAGAACTGTAAGTGGTCTGAGATTAGAATATTTTCTGTTTTTCCCTTTTCAGAGTGGAACTGATTATGGTTGCATAATTTTAGAAGTAGATGAATGAGAGGAGGCATAGTTGAAAAGTCTCTGTCCTTGCAATTATGACAGAGGCCATTGAATGAGGAAACATGAGCAATATGATTTTAATGTGTATCTCAAGCTTCCATGAACTTCCAGGGCACTCAGTGATAACTGGCTGAGATGTATTCTGAGTGATAATTGTATATATGGTGAGAAACATAAGACAGTTTTCTGTGCTTTTTAAAATTCCCTTAAAGAATTTTTTTTTTAAAATAAATCCAATTCAAATATTAAGCTTATTTTTTCCTTTAGATCTCTGTGTGTCCCACAGAAACTTCAGTTATTACATTAACATAGCAATTAATAGATATGGTAAATGACTTAGAAAATGCTTTGATGATGACTGTTTAACTCTATCCAAAATTGGCAGTGTAATGAAGCATTTTCATGTCTAAGGGGTCACATCTCCTCCTTGTTTTCCACTTTAAAGCCTTTATTTTTAGGCTGGAAGGTTTGGGTAATGTCCTTACCCTGCTATGTTTTGAAATGAATTTTTATTTTTTCATTTCAATACGTTGTTCTGCTTACTATTTTTATTATTACTAGTAGTAGTACTATTACTACTACTACTTCATCATATTAAATGTACATAGTCTTTCAAGGACATTTACTTGCTAAAACTGCCTATATATTAATTATATATTTTTTTTATTTTCACAGAAACAGAATTTAAAAAAAAAGTTGAAGTATCTAAAGAAAAATACACAAAAGCTCATCAGAAAAAGAATGCCCAAATGGTGAACTTTCAACTTTTTTTTGTAAATGAGAACTTGCATAGAGAAGTGTGAAAGTGGGTTGCACAGAAGCTCATTATGTGTGCTAGAATTCTGAAGTGGAATGAATGTCACATAAGTTCATAAGAATCTTGCTTCCTGCTGAATTTGCAGGGGCTTTTTCTTTGAAAAATCACACTTCATAAATGGGGCATATTTAATAGGCCACAAATTAAACTGCTTAAAGTTACTGAAAATAATTTCTACAACAAAATATTGCATTTTATATAGTGAATACATATGTTTTTATAAATCTGTATTTATATTTGCATATATATCTCCATATGTGCACACGTGTGTGTATATATGTGTAATAGATGTATATGCACTGTAGCTAATGAAGATTAGTTTATTAATTTCCACTGACAGTTGAGTACCATGATGCTTTTAAGCCCAGATTCAAACTTTTTTTGTTGTTTGAGGTCTTTCTCTTAGTTGTTTGACACCAAGTATGCAATGCTGTTAGTATTTAATTGAAATTTTAACACATAAGAAAATACGTATTCTTTTCAATTGTAGGCACCAATGAATCATGATCTACCTTCTGATTGCTTGCCTGTTGATACACGTAATTTTAAATGTATCCTTTCATAACCTATTGGCTAAGTGTACCAGCTAAATTTCTTTCTTTTGTTATTTGAATAATATTATTTATGATTAACTGTTCATCAGATATTGTTGACCCCTATAATGAAGGAAGAGAAGCAGGTAATCTAAATGAAATAATTTATTCACAGTCTACCCATGGCATTTACAATTGTTTCGTAGAAAAAATGAAGTCATGACATCAAGATGTTGGCAAAAAAGCATTGCATTTCGTCAGAACAGCACAGCTTATCACCTGTAAATGGTGTAACAGTACCTGTACTGGTATCACAGTTAATGGAGGTTTTTAGTTAAATCACAGAAAGACAGACTGGTTTGAGTTGGAAGGGACCTATAGGCTCATCTCATTCCACCCCCTGCCACAGGCAGGGACACCTTCCAATAACCCAGGAATGGAATCCCAGCCCCAATGTCCAGCCTGGCCTTGGGCACTGCCAGGGATCCAGGGGCAGCCCCAGCTGCTCTGGGCACCCTGTGCCAGGGCCTGCCCACCCTGCCAGGAAAGACTTTCTTTCTGATATCTACCCTAAACCAATGATGTTTCAGTGTGAAGCCATACACCCTTGTCCTGTCACTACATGCTCTTGTAAATAGTCTCTCTCCATTTGTCTTGTTGGCTCCCTTCAGGTGTTGAAGTAGTTATGAAGTCTAAACATAATGCAAAAGAAGCTACAGAACAATCAGTAGCATAACAGAGTGTGTCTCCATGCGTTTGCAGTTCTCCTTCACAGCAGTTCAATGTAAAACACTTTATGTGCTCAATATCTGACTCTAGAGTGTACCTTTTAACTTACACTAGTATGAAAATGTAGTCAAAAGGAGAAAATTATTCATCATTAAATGTGCAATATCCTTGGAGAGAAGAGTTTTCTGAAATCAGGACTCTGGAAACTCAGTTAGTTTATCCCCCCACGTCCTCTCTGAGCCTCTGCAACAGAACCGTATGAGCAGTACTGGTTTGCAGTTCTTTATCCTTTTTTCGGGGCATCTAAATTTTTTTCTTTGTGTCCTTAACCTATCTACCAAATAATCCTTGTTCATTATAAAAGACACCTTTCAAATGGGCATCCCAATTTTACTCTGAAAACGTCACAATTGTTTTAATTTTAAAAGCCAGGCTTAGGTTTCAATCTAATGATGACCTAAAACCCCCTAAATATGATAGTGACATTTTAAAGTTGTTGAAGTTGAGATTGCCCAATATAGTTTGTAGTATGTTACATTCATAATGTTGAAATTCTCTTGTTACAGAAGGTTCAAGTCCTTCCCACAAAATAAAGGAAATCCTAGAAAAATACCATGACCTATTTACACTGCAGTGGGAAGGTGTCATTGGCAATATGTGTGCTCCAAGGTATGTAATATTCTATCTGCTTTCTTGTTTTATCCGTATTTCTTGTTTAAAATTGTGCTTGTTGTCAGAGACATTGTTCATAAAATAAGGTCACATTTTGCTGAGCTGATAAACACATAGTTTAAACTATTGTTGTTGTATCAAACACAGATCTAGGTTTATAGACAGAACATTTTAGGGATCTGAAATAAAGTGCCACAAAATGATTTAGCCAGGTTGGTTTTGTCAAACTTGCTGTATATGCAAATAATCTAACTTTGATAGAAAGTCATCTGGTGCAGTCTTTGATGAATACACATATGTGAGCGTAAGTGTAATTTCTGATTTTGCTCATTATTTTTTTTTAAATCCAAGTAGTAAAACCATAGCATCTCTGTGCACCTTCAGTCATCTGTAAATGGGAGTGCAGATTTCAGAAGCAGAGTAGTGAAGGTACATCACACAGTTTCCAATTTCAAACATTGATCATGAAGCTAATACCATTTTATGGAGTCTACTCATAAACACACTTTGTAGTTTTTATAGAAATTATATAAGAAATTATATAGAAATTAAAGAAATGCTTTACTTTTAAGATCATAGCCATAGAGGAATAAAAGGGATCTCAAGAGGTCAAACAGTGACAAGCCCTATGAGACAACATGGCCATCACTGGACCTTCCTTCCTAGCTGCTAGTTTAGCAGTCAGTCCTTTGGAATTTTCTCTACTTAGCTAATACCACTGAGTAGGTACTCTAGTATTTTTTTGTAACAGTGAAAAGCATTATTACCAAATTACAGTTATATTACAGTTATATACAGTTATTACCAAATTGCAGTTTTTGCTGCCAGCTAACCTGATTATCCACATCTCTTTTCACAAACTAATTGCTCGTGTTCTGGTGGGTATATACATGACTACTCCCTTTGAATGTTAAACAAAGACTGTATTTTAAAGCTGTACAATACATGCATCAATGATTTTGTTTAAATTTTGGGATTTTTTTGATGGAGAGGCTGGCATTTATCTAAAAATACACTATGCCTCTTGCTCATTATGAGATGTTACTGACTAATCATTTTAATACAAGAGTATAGCATTAATGATCCATAGGAGTTACTACACTTCTTATAGAATTCTGCAGCCGTGTTTGTCTTCTTGTTTTGCATGCTGACTTTTGCCATAATTATTTCTGGAGTAATTAGCGCTAAAGTGTTTGCTATGGATAATTTCTGAAAAGTATTCTTGTAAAACAGTAACATTGAAGTAACTTTCTTCTTCCTTCCTTTCAGCCAAGCTAAATGGGAGCAGCTGCTCACAAACTGTAGTGCATTTCTGTTCTATGGGATGGAGAGATTCATGTCTCATGTGTTGCTTAATTGGTTGGCTGCTATGAACATCCCAAGTAAGATAAGCAAATCCAGCTTTTTTTCCTAGATATGTCCTACTGTATGATTATCACAGTATTGATGTTGGCAATTAAGGGCTTTTTTCTAGATCCAGGGTTTTTAGTCAGAAAACCTTTGTATTATGTAGGTTTTATTTTGTTGCACAGCTTTCTTGTTAGTCCTCACAAATAAGCTTAGTCCTTCTTCACTTCCATGTGTTGGAATTTCTCAGGTTTCAAAAATCAAGTCATCATCTCATGGTTTTCTCAGTAAACATTCTCCTTTGGAATTTAGTATTTGGTTGCAAGGTATTTTTTAATGGTAAGGACAACCTCTGCAGTGCCACTTCAAAATTGATGAGTCTCTGCTGAAGCAAACGAGAATTGTCCATTAGGCCTGGGTTAATGCTGAAGGATTACTCTGGTATTACAGAGTAATCTGCATTTGCAGACTCTGAGAAGGTATTTTTTTTCTGTTTCTTCACAACTAATTAGTCTTTTCAGGACTGGTTTTTCAGATTCACAATTTTCCTTTCTTCTCCTGTTTTCCTTGAACATCTGGAAGAAGTTTGACTTCAGAGTTGTGCTGAATTTGTCAGGATAGCTATATTTTGTTGACCTGTTAAAGTGAGGAGAGTACACATCAGATTGTGAAGCCCTGTAGAAAAACAGGAAGCTTCTTCATGAAGCTTTGATTTTAAAACTGATTTAAATATTTATATGTAAATATTACAAGAAATAAGAAAATATATTTTCTATATACATGGTTCATGTCTGAAGATGTTGTTTCAGGTATCGATAGACCAGGTATTTACAGGTCTGGCAACTTTTGGAAAGCTGTTAAACCTTGCCCTTTGTCCCACTCTTAAAATATGTCAGGATTAATTCTGAGATTTCTGAAAGCTCTAACCTAGACCAAATATTATTAAGTATTCAGTTTGGACATTTACATGATTAAATAAAATCTATCATTGCTAAATCTGAGCATGGGACCAGGCTGACAAAAAGAATGCAGTGTTTTAACAAATCCTGAAATGCAAGACTATGATACAAATTAACCTTGCTCCATGCAGGGTGTAATTTGGGAAAGTGTAGTGGGAGATATTATACTTCAGGGATCAGGTAATCATTAATAAGTTAAGGTATGACTGCTTAAGGAGCAGAGTTACAGAACAAACTCGGGAGATGGATCACAAATTAAACAATGTACCCTCGCTAGTGTTAAAAACCCCCAAAGGTCTATAGGGGTAGCTATACAGGAGTGTCATGTGCAAAGCTGTGTGAAATAATTTTCCACTCTACATTGTATTCCAAAGTTCTCAACTGGAGAAAAATATTGACCACATAGTAAGTTATTGCTAGAGAACATTAGCAGTGGTCAGAAGGCTGCACCACAGCTTGTGTGCTTAGTTTTATTAATAAATATATATACACATTGATAAGTTTATATGCATTTAAAACATACTTTCAGGGGAAAGACTGACATATTGAGAGGAGACATGATGGAAGTTTTAAATGTGTCAAAGACTTTCCAGGCAGAAAAGTAATTTACTTCTCATCTGCTTGTGTTAGGAGAATAAGAAACAGATCTAAGCTACAGAAAACCAAACAGTAGGCAAAACATTTTAATTCTGAGAGTATTCTAAGTTATTTCACTGGAAACCTTTAAGGAAAATAAGGCATGTTAGGGATGTAACTTGGTTGTGAGCTATGGAGAGGAGCTGTGGTATAAAAAGAATTCAATACCTGCATACCATCAACTCTTCCAGGAGTTTATAACTACAGAGTTAGGTCATACAGGTCACTGGCTGTAATAAGATGGTCTGTGGACTCCATTACCAATTATGCTAATGTGGCATAGGAAAAACATCCTGCAAAACACTATGGAAAAGTGTAGCAAAATTACATTAAATAATACTAGGATGACTTCATTAGTGTAAATTTACATAATAATTGACAATTGCGGCTGAAATACGTAGATTTTGTACTGGTGGTTTAGACTATGTTCAAGAAAGTAATTAACTTACAAAAAGCCAATAATTTAATTCTTATGCTGGGCATTATTGTTAGTGCAAACACCATTGCTCTATTTTTTTCTAGAATGCCGTTTGGTGATTCTTCTCGATCTGGTACGATCACAGCAAAGTTACCAAAGAATTACAAACTCTGATACCCACAAAAGGTAGGTAAAGTCAATTTCAGTAAAGTCCACAATAAGGCAGATTATTTGAAAAAAAAGTTAAAATTTAGAGTTATGAATATTATCCTTTACTTTTGCAAGTAAAAGAGCTTATTTATAGGACTAAATAGGATGAAAGCTCTATTAGAAGGCAATGATAAGAAAATATGACACAGAAACCTTGTTATATTACACATACCCCACAAGTCTGAGGGCAAGAGTCTCAAAATGTTCTAACTGAATATATAAAATTTTTCTTTAACAAATAAACTGCTAAGAGTCCCTCTGAGGGTTCATACATGGAAGAGTTTAACAATCAGACAGATTTTTGTTTAAATGAATTATTATGACATTACATAACCTGTTCAGATTTTTTAATGTTAATTGCAGCGCTTTTTTATCTTTAAAAGCATCTCAGTATTTTTGTTGCTTTTAAGTCGACAGCGGGTAGGGTTTACATTCTTCTATTTCATGTCTATTATGAATTCTTGACAGATGCCACAGTGTCTTAGTTTTATTCATTAATTATTCAGTCCATGCTGAATTTTCAGATTACCTGCTCATACTCCTGAGGGATGAGATGCCTTGCAGAGGGATGTAGATAGATTGGAGCATTGGGCAATTGACAGTGACATGAAATTTAACAAGAGCAAATGACAGACTCTTCACTGGTGATGAAGTAATGCTGGACACAAGTGTAAACTTGGAGAGGGGTGGCTGCAGCCCTGCAGAAAGGCACTTGGGGCTGAGCCAACAGTGTGCCTGGGCAGCAAGTGAACAAAGCACACCCTGGGGACATAAATATTTCTTGGCTTTTCTAACTATTCATTCCATGAAGAAAAAATAGAAAACAAATTCTCTAAAAATACTGTTTAGTTAGTGCAACAATGCATAAGTTAACTCCAGTTGTGTGTAAAATAGGTTATACACATACCTAGATATGTAAATATGCAGATGTCTGAGTGGATAAACAAACTCCTGTTTATGATCCTTGTTTTTGATCCCAAACAGCCATTTCCTAAAATAAACCAAAACACAATTCCTTAAACTAGTTTTAGTTTTTCAAACTCAAAAATTTTGAAGTCTCAGTTTAATAGTTTGGTGAATTTATCAATAAGAGTTACATGTTTAAGTCTAAAAGCTTTCTGAAAATTTAGAATAACATTAATTTAAAAATGAGTCACATAAACTCCATAGACAATCAGACAACATCTCCCCAAAAGTTTGCAGAAAACTTATATTATCGTTTACTTATATTTTGATGAAGTTACTATGAAAAGCAGATCTGAATAAAACCAAAATGCAACTTTTTATTTACTGCAATGTTTTTACTTTCAACCATAGAGTATCACTCCCCTTTTATGACTAAAGTAATTATGCCAAAGATACCTACTGAAATATTCATCAGTAAAAACTCAAATCCCACATTGCACGTGATTCACTTTTAAGCCTCCAAATCAACGCCATACTTATGACAAAGGACAAGGTTTCGGTTCCTGCAATATTTTATGTCTAAACATGCATTTTCACACCTGATTCCCAGTATTTTGACTGCCTTATAAAATTGTTATTCTACAATGTTTTGTAAAAGTTAGGGTGTTACTACTCCTTTCTGATTTCCAGAGATGTCCAGAACTATAGTAAAATGAAAGAGAGTAAACCCCATGGTAAAATTGCATCACGAAAAAATGTAGAGAGTTTACCTGAATTCACTGTATTAAATTCAAAGTGCTGTATGAATGTTAGAAAACATTTTATGCTCAGCATACAAGAAAATGCACTCTGATATTCCTTCTCCTTCTATTAAAAAGCATTGTATATTTGGTTATATTTTTTATACATTATGTACATTTTCCTTTTATTGATCTTGCCGTTCTGATCTTCTTTAGCTGTCTGCGTATTGCTCTAGAGAGACCAACAGAGACAGCAATGCTTCTGAGCCTTACAGGTGTTGGTTCTGTCATAGCCCCCCAGTGGTACACAAGCTTGGAGGAGAATGCAGAAAGGCTGGAGACCTTGTTTGAGAGTGAGTGTTTGTGTTTGTGTCAGCTTGGGCTCGAATTGCTTCAGGCACTCGCGTGTGTGCGCTCAGGGACTGGCTGTATCTACCTGTCTCCCGTCTCTTCTTTCTTTGCTCCTTCCCAAATTCTGCCTGGAGTTTCCATAGGGGGTGAACTGCATGCAGGAGCCGTCATGTGGGTGACAGGTTGATCTTTCATACAGAACAGTAACCTACTTAAAACAGGTTTGCTGGGGTGTTTGCTGATGGTCATATGGTAAGAATAGGATTTATATGGTGAGAAGCAGTACCCTAGGACATGGCCATCTGTAGTTACATAAACTATGGGGAAAAAATCCCCTGGATTTAACTTACATCTACACAGATACATTGCTTAAATCTGTAATGGTATCCTTTTCCATTAAGTTTTAAATGTGAAAGCACCAGGCTGTATTGTTGATATTTTCTTGTTTTTCAAAACTTTCAAAACTTAAAATAAAAGCTCACAGAAACTAACATTTCTTTCCAGATTTGCTGAGCTTTGGTAAAATGACTGGGCAGACAGTTCGTGTTCTTCAGAATAGCAGAAATCACAGGAGAAGGGATTCCATTGAAAGTAAGAATTAAAAGGCTTAGTATGAAAGATTGGCTGTAAGCACTAACTAGAACCTTTAGATGGATAGTTCATGGGTATAAGCTACTACAATTTTCTCAGAAACTCCTTAAAAGAGCTGAGAGCTGGAAGACCACTGATACAATATCATAATTGGAGTAGCTGTATTTTATATAAATAAAATTTTGAGGAGGTTTTGACATAGCTGACCAAAAGCTAAAATGTTTTCTCCACAGGAAAAATAAAGTAGTGTTACTAACAAGGTACATGAGGAGCACAACATAAACAATATAAATGGTACGGGATTATAAACTGCAAAAGGATCAGTAGGAGCTGCCGTGATTTTAGACAGTCTGCTTTGTACAGGGCATACTAGACATAAGAAATATCTGGCATCTGGTTGGAGAGTGGGGAAGAATTTCTGAGTAAAACAATTTCTAATATACTGTCTATAAAATTATACTGCTGTTTTTCAGTGTATAGGACTTACCTTTCAAAATAAGGTTTATTTATAGCTTGCGCTGTCATAGAATTGAAGAAAGAACTCAGATCAGAAATATTTCCTAGTTTTGTTTTTCTTTCAGAAAATGCTTCTTCAATATAGTGACAGTTGTTAATACTTTTAAAAGAATGTAAAAGAACCACAAGTATTAATCAAGGAGAAGATGTGTTAAATGACAGCACTTACAGCATTCTTATATATAGTCATAATCAGAAATAACAATGTTTTTTAATGTATTTTTATAGTGGATGCAGATTCTCACAGCTCTCCTGGAGACAAAATAGAAGAGCAGACTGTTTGCACTTCCTTGGATCTTCCTGCAACTCATCCATCATTTTTTAATTGTGTGCTCTATGGTTTACCCCACATGATTCTGATGTAATTTGTGTCAATCTTTTCATGCTGGGAATACCTACACTGATCTAAGGAGAGGTGAGATTAAGAAGATATTCACATTGTTGGTTTCTGTTTCAGATGTTAACAGTTTGATATCAGAGTTAGTGTCAGGAAAATAGAATATATAGTTCAGAAATTTCAGTTAGTACTCTAAGGGTTTTTTAACTTGGTGAATCCTTTAAAAATATGGTAAGTACCAACATAAGTTAAAGAAAAGTGGGCTAGTATTTTTCAGCCTTGATGCATGAATGAAATTGGAATGTATCAATGTCAGTGCTTCCATTTGAAAAAATGTTTCCATGATGTATTTTATTTTCACATGGATGATTCACTAGGAAGATAGTTAAAAGATTTACCAAGCGACCTTATGCTGAATGAACTCATTGTTTTATATGGAAGTACTTGTAGTTTAATTAGAAAACAAGTTAGTGATAAATAAAATGGTTAATAATTTTTGCTTTCTTCGTTTTCCTGTGGTTTTCCTTAATAACATTCCCAACATAATTCCTTCCCAATATCCCACCCATCCCTTCCCTCTGGCACTGGGAGCCATTCCCTGGCTCCTGTCCCTCCATCCCTTGTCCCCAGTCCCTCTCCAGCTCTCCTGGAGCCCCTTCAGGCCCTGCAAGGGGCTCTGAGCTCTCCCTGGAGCTTCTCCTGTCCAGGTGAGCTCCCCCAGGTGTCCCAGCCTGGCTCCAGGGCAGAGGGGCTCCAGCCCTCAGAACAGCTCTGTGGCCTTTTCTGGATTTGCTCTTATACTGGGGACTCTTGAACTAGGTGCAGTACTCCATCTGGACTTTCACAAGGGTAAGAAATTATTTTTATTATATTAAGTAATCGTTTTAGCGAAATAAAAAGATTAAATTAAAATATTTTAAAATTAAAAATACTTATCTGATTTTTATGTGTATTCTAAAGTATTCATTTATTTGACTATGTGCTCTCAATTTTTATTATATTCAGCAGCCTGGAGGAAAAAAATCCTACCAGCTAATGACCCAGAAATGAATTACAGTAGATACACCTTAGGACATATGAGCTCTCTCATCAAATGACATTGGCACAAGCCCAAACAACAAGAATAAGAGCTTCTGAAAATATTTCATCTACGTGGCACTACATCATTCCCATGCACTGTATTCATTCATACAAGAAATATTAAGCAGTTAGTGCTATTCCATGTATCAAGGGCTTTAAAATAACTTTCTGAATTATGTCTCAGCAACATAACAAATCACACTATCAATTAGCTTTTATAACAGAAATGACGTTTCATAATATATTTTAGCATGAAAAGAATTGGTCAGCTAAAATTTATGTAATCTGAAAAATGTGGGGAGGGAAAAAATCATGGTGAATTTATTGTTGATATTCTAGGACAAGAACATAATTTGAGTTGTACATAGCTGTCCAAGAAAAGTGTGAGGTTTTAAATGGTCTGCAGTAAAGAGCTGCAGCAAATTTGCTACAAAATTATAAAACAAACAACAAAAAAAAGAGAAGCTCTGTCATTAGTCCCTGGTGTAACCTCTTTAAAATTAGACTGCCTTAAGCAGTCATTCAAGGATTTCAGGTCACATGTGCGTCTCTCTCTCCAGAGCTGCCATGGCTGTTCCTGTCAGCACGGCTGTGGTCCCTGCTGTGCAAAGGGTTGTGGTGGAGCAGATCCCAAAATGGAGCAGCTGCTGCTGTAGGTGTTTGCAGGCAGGGAAATTAGAGCAGAGTTGAGCATGGTGTATGGATCATCCCCAGAATTATTTAATTATTTAAGACCATCCTTCTTGAGTATGAACACTAATTTAGTTCTAGTTTAGTGATTTTACAACCTTCTAAGCCTTCCAACCTGTGCTTTGGCACCGTCTGACCTGGAAGCTCTCCTGAAATAGGGTATCAGAGGGAATTCAACCATCCCATATGAGTGTAAATCCTCTCTTCTCTTGTGTGTGGATGAAAGACCAGCTCATCACTGTAGAGTCACCAGGATGAACTTCTTAAAGTCCCCCTTGGGTATTAATTAATTTATTCATTAATTCCAAATGTAGTGTCTTCATGTAGATACAATGACAGATAGTTATCAACATGGGTTTTAAGGAAGTGATCGAGTTTAAACTGAAGGCATGCTTGTGTGCCCTGAAATATTTACTGGTCAGTGGAAGACCCAGATTGGTACTCAGGTGATAAATTGATGGAATACTTCTCAGCCAGTGATAGAAGAGTGCATGGGGTCTTTCATGAACATGGTAGCGACATTTTCAAAAGTAGCAGGCACAGTAGTCTTCATTTCAGAATAAGAAGAAACGTATTTAATATAGAGTAGTTTTCCAGATGGCTACTTAAGACTTACTTAAGAGGAACAATTTTAGATCACTTAATCCCATTTCTATAATGGGATTTAAATGCAGTATGGAATGTTAACAATATTGCTGGTGTATAAAATACCAATTATAATATTCCCTGAAATATGAATCTTGATACCTATGTATGTATACTTAAAATATATTAAACATTGTAATAGTCCATGCAATAGTCCATCTATGAAGAAATTTTTTCTTCCTCTGTCAAAAGAGAGCATGAAGTTAGTGCTGAGTTCAAACAGCTGAAGCCAACAAAATAGTGACCCCTTTCAGAAGTAAAGGCCAGTATTTTGGACTGGGAAGGTACAAGAATTTAAAAGGGTGTTTTGTGACAGTGTCCATTACTATGGGAAATTTAGGAAGATACTTCATTGTCACTGAATAACTACTGTGGTTTCTTTTCCCTTTGTTTCATATAATGCTTCATTCTCACACATGATGGCAGAAGAGGGTGAAAACTGTCAAGATTAAACTGAAAGTGAGTCAGTCCTGAGCTTGAGTACATGTCCTTTCCAGTAACTGAATGTCCACAACTTGTCACTTTCCTTGATGGTCTCATTCTTGACATTTAGCATTTGAAATTGTTAGGAAAACTAGATGTTTACAAAGATGTACAGAAACGTTTTCCAGAAATCAGGGCTGCACTAATTGAGGATTTGTGTTTATTTCCTGAAAAGGCATCTAAAAATATGTTTATAATTTTCTGGCTCTTTTGATGACTTAATTTTCTTAAAGAAAGTGAAGTTAAAGTCATAAGTTTCTTAGCAAGGTGGATGGTTAAGACTTCTGGTTTTTACAGGCCTACTATAACGATAATCAACAATTCCACGATTCCAAGAGCTGACATAACTTTTCTGTGCTATAAGTACACTGAGATAAGATACAGATAATAATACTGAAGTAAACTGAATCATGTTCATTTTTGTCTAAAATCCTTTTTAATTTTCAGTTGGTTATTTCTTAACTTTGCCCGAGCATTTCAATTGTGAAAGAAGTCAATGCATTGCAGGGAGAGGTCCAGAAAGCAAAGAAAAAACACAAAACAAACCTGAGTTTTTCAAAAGTGCAGATGGTAATTTCCCTTGACAATCATAAACTGTACTGGCTTCTGTGTGAAAATACTATGTATTACAAATATTTTATTATCTGACTGGTTACTGGGTAGTAGATCAAATTTATATTGTGGCAACAGTGTCCACACTGCTCTTCTATGTCTTCTTTTTGATGCCAAAGTTTTAAGAAACAGATCAGTGCTCCCAATTTGTTTTGATTAGAACAATGACATCATGATTCTAATCCGTCAGTAAAGGTGAGCAGTTTCATATTGTAGAACAGAAGTGTTCATTTGGAAAACTGTGGGCAATGGCTTGGAGAACAACCTCTGAAGTACAAAGTGAGTTTGATGAGAGAATAGTGACAGTAGAATTATACTGTAGACCTGTAATCTGCAATATCCTGGAAGAGGAATGTAGGGAAAAAAGTTTGTGATGTAAACATTTAATCTGCTCAAAGCAGACATCTTGCCCTTCATTCTGGTACTAATGAGTTTGTCTGCTGGGGTTCTCAGCATTGTAGAAGCATCCAGAACAGTCTGTTCTCCCACTGATGTGTATTAATTACCTGTCAATACACCATGGAGAGAATTAACTAAGATTTCCTGATGGAAAATAAGAATGGGTTTCAGAAATATTTGCAGTTCTGTCATGTCCTCAGAATTATCTGAGCTTGTAACTCTTGAAGTTGGTTACAGAATAGAAACTGAGTATGGAATATGCTGCAGCTGAGGTATGTGGATGACCACCTGTACTTTGGTTAATCCTGACAGTGAGGCAGCAGCTAAATTGCATAGATCACTATGCATGGTTACAACATAGAATTCCTACCTTGTCATTCTGTATCTGAGCCTCTCTGGGCTGTTATTATTTTTTTTTTATGATCAGCAAGTAATCCTGGCACTGTGACTGACAACACAGGTGCATGCTTTCTCCTGCACTGCTGCTCAAGAAGCTCAGATACACATGGACACAGATGTGAAGGCATAGAGTGGGAGCAGACTTCTTCAGCTGAGGCAGACTTCACCATGGAGATATCATGCCAGTATGCTTTGCTTATGGTGTAAATTACTACAGCAAAATACAACTGATGTAACTATCTTCTGAATTTTTATCATACATGGAACAGAAGCTGTTTCCAGCTTTTAATTTATAACAGCATAACTTCAGCTTTTCATCACATGTGATCTGCGTGGGCACCAGATAATTGGGAGGTTTTTCATCTGTAAGGATTTGTCCCTTGCCACTCCGTGACAGGCTGCATGGGCAGTTTGTGTGTGCAGAGAAAGGAAGGCACAGTCCTAGTGACCACCAGAATGGCACAGAAGCCAACGCTGATATATTTGTAACCAAATTTGATGTTGCTATCAAGTATTTATACACTGGTTGTCTTCCTGACACAAAAGTATATACTGCATTTGCTCGCCCAGCAGAGACAGAATTTAAGCACTACTATTCCCGTAAGTAAAAGAAATGTTCATTTTGCTCCTTTGGTATAGTTAGATCTGTGCCCTTGGGCAGCATCTGTTTGCACCAGCAAATAACATCTGTGCTGGTTTTATAGTTTTCAGTTTTTTCTCCTCCAACAGAGTTCATTGGTATTTCTCCTGAATGACATGGACTTTTATTCCATCTGAAAATACCTATTTAGCATTTTTTGGTAATTAGTATTGCAAGTACTGGCATTAGAATCTGAAGTGGGATGTACATTGAAATAAATTTGCACTGAAATTCCACAAACCTTTCTCCTTCTTCATCAGTGTGATTCAAGGCACATGGCCTACATCTGTACTCAATCAAACAGGGCTGTGTTGGCCAATATAATCTAATCGTTTGACATTTTTATAGTAATTCATAGAGACTAAAGAGAGATGACTACATTAATATCTTTATGCAGCTAGGTAATAGTTGATATAAAACTGGTGTGCCAAATTGCTGAAAGGCCCTTAAATTCTCTTAGATTTTTAACTATTTGTGACATAGAAAAAGAAAGAGACTTCAATATAATGTAATAAAGAGAAAAAATAGTACAATCTATAATACTAAGGATTATAATAAAGAACATTATCATAAATTTTCTAGGAATCTTCTCTTCACCAATCATTTAAAATTGTATTTCTCAATAATTGAGATGAGAATTATTGTTAATGTTCATGACTCTGTTTTCTTGGATAATCATTTTCACTGAGGTCATAATTAAACAGAAATGTTCTAGCCATATAATATGTATATTATGCCTCTAGCTAGACTGTGAACAAATATGCCAAATCTGTCTGCCCTGTGTTCATGTGTGGGAACACTCAGGCTGGAATAGTGTGGAGGAGTACCACGGACACTGAACATGTGTGAATGCTGATCCTGCTTAGGCTTAGACCTCATCTCATTGTCAAACCCTTCTCTCCTTTGCAAGTGCATTTGTTGGGGGAAGGACTCTCCTCTGATGGGGATGTCAGATCTGCAGGTAAGAGCAACCAGAGGGAGAATATTAGAAGTGTTTTATTTTGGAGGTGTTGCTCTGAACTCCGTGAAGAAATGAACAGAAGAGAAAACAGGAAACAAGGAAAAAGCAGGAATGAATATTTTGTCCAAAATCAGAGAGAAATGTGTTTCTCAAACTTGATTTGATTGCTAGTTGCATTTTTGCTTTCAGAGCCCTTGGCAATAAATGTTCAGTGTGGGTAAGAGCAAGGTCTTATTAATCAAAAGTGAAAGAAACTCAGATATGTGGTTAAGTGCATTTTTACCAAAAACCAAGGCAAAAATATTTGCAAAAGGAGCAATCTGTTTATAATGAGATACAAATAGATGATTTAGAAGTTAATCTGCATCAGAGCTATGCTGGAGTAATCTGGTTTATAGTGAACTTGTGGTAGAACTGATCTTCAGTAACAATCTCTGCTCCTCTCCCTGCCCCTGCACTTTGAACAAATATGTCCTCCAGCAGTGCTCTGTAGTACCTGTGGTTTTAGGAGGAACAAAATCTGTATATTAAGACATTTGTACCTTCAAAAAGCAGTAAGGAATCCCCAGAGAAGCTGTACTGTTTGCTGCCAGGGCAAGAACATGAACATTTTCTAAGGTGCACCAACACTACATTCAGTGTCTTTCACCTTCATCCCTGCTAGTGGGTGATGAGGTGAGCTGGTCTTATGACATTTTAAAATGTCATGTATTCTTTCTCTAGATTTGAGGCTGTGAAAAATAGCTTGGACAATCTACTTTTAAATCTCAGCATTTTATCTCCCACTGAAATGATTCTTGAAAGCTGTTTCAGATATTTTTCCCCATGCCCAAATCCACTTGTTTGTTCGGGGTTTTTTTCTCAATATACAGCTTTAAGAACAGATTTGTTTGTTAGTTTTTCCACAAGAAAGAACTGACTAAACGATAAGTGCAGAGCAGCTGTGGTGGGCCACAGCAGAAGACATGGCAATGAGGAGAGAATGATTCCAAACAGAACCTGAGCAGAGGCCCCCAGCTGTACAAACCTGTTCATTAGCTTGAGTGACCACTTCATATCCTGTACACATGTTGTGATGTCAGGATATACTTGCCTTAAAAATACATCTCTATGGGCTCATTCCTAGTGAAAGAGAACTGTGGTGTGTCAGCTAGAAAGTCCAGCATTGGACAGACACAAGATGGGTAACTTTGTTCACTTGGACATAGCGTAAAGATGTCAAGAGCAAGGCTGGAATACTTCATCCTGGATAGGGTCTGCGTAGCATGTCATGACCTAAAAGGAGAGACTCATTTAATGCTGAAATGGGAGGTTTCCAGCAACAGAAGCATCCTAAGATTGCTGTTATCTTTTCCATAATTCCTGGGTTTCACTCAGTGAATCATTTAGCCAGGCTTCAGCGTCGGTGCCTTTCTTACTGTTATCCCAAAGGAATCAACATGACTTTGTAACACAACAGTAACTCCTATGCCAACCATCATTTATATTAATAAACAAATAAATAAGAAGCTATTTCCATTACAAACAGGTAGATTGATGAAATATTGCTGACATTTTTAAGAAAAAACACAAATCAATTATCCCCCTCTGCCATGGAAGGTTTGTAGGAAAGGCAGTATCTTTCTGCAGGTTACATCATTAAAATGCAATGATCACAAAGGAGAAAATGGTGTAGTGTTACACTGCTACTTTTGCAAACAGTAGACAATGCTATAACACTTTTTTAAGGAATGTAATTTCTAGGCATCCTCTTGGTGGCAAAATGAAAATTCAAGGACACAAGATGCTGTTTATTAGCTCCCAATCAAGTGTAAGCAAGCTTTGGCAGTGCTCACACCTTTTATTCATGAAATCTTAAGTTCTTAAAACCATTCATTACCTAAATCACTTTTTGTGTTTGGTGAAATGTTCATGTCATGCTTTTACCACATACTGCAAAAATGTGTCCCTACACAACTAAAAATAAAAACAGAGCCCTCTCCCTTGCCCCTAGTTTTGTTTGTAGTTCTAAAAAAAAAATTTATTACACTGCCATTGATAGCCTTAACAACCAACTCCTGGAACCCTGTAATATTTTGCTCCCAGGCTGATACTGTTCTGCTTGGCCCACTATGACAATGCATCAAGGTGTTCACACATTTTAAAATGTACTCTCTGACCAGTAAGTAAGAAGAAAGGTATTCTCTTCCTCCTCCTCCTGAAAAGCATTACTGAAGGCATTTTAAGATGAAAATACCCACAGATTCTATTTATTATTTATTCCTTTTTTTTCTATCAAATATGGAAACATCTCATAGAGACACCTTGCTGTTTTCTACTAGTTTCCATGCATTTTTACATTGGTTTTTTTCTTTGCAATTACTTAATTTTTGCTTCTTTATTTTGTACTACAGAGCTATACTTTACATATCCTCACCTTCTCAGGAGACAAAATAATTCTGTTCCTTTTAATTAAACACCAGCACTTCTGCCAATTCTTCATGATTTAATACATGTAATATAATTAACTTGTGATTAACCTAGGTCAATATATCCTTGAAAGAGAAAATCTGAGTCTTAAATACAAGAATTTTTACTTTCAAATCATATCTGACTGCTTTAATGGACTAATGAGCACAAAAAGGTGCATACAATTAATAACTGAATACCATACTCTTCCTATCTCACAGTATTTCTAAAACACTTTAAAAAGGCATATACGTCTGTTCATTGCTCTGCTCCAGATAACACTGGATAACAGGATTACTGGTAAAGAATGTGCTTGTCAGAATAAAGGGTTTAAGATTTGGGTTTAAGATTGAGCCCTGCAAAAGTTCAAGCCCACTGAGGCCTAAATTACACGGTAAAAGGCAGTCACCTCATGAAATTTTGTGAGATGAGTAGGAAGACTGTAGAGTCTTGCAGTGAGTTCTCACATGTGCAGCTCATGATTTTATCTGTAGACTAACTCCCCTCTTTGGATCTTACCATCCCAAAATGAAATCAGGGCAATGGAGTCTGAACATCCTTCTAATCAGAAAACAGAAAATAATCCAATGCTTCCTAATCTCCCCTCTTGTTCTGCAAAGGACACCTTGTAGAAAAGATCCAAAGGGCTTTTGTAAGATGCAAATGGGAGAGTGTGACTGCCCATGGGTGCTGTGAGGGGCCACAGGCAGGAGCAGGTGGCCAAGCAGTTCACCAGGCATGCCAAGGCCAGAGTGGCTCAGGGACACGCTCCTGTGCCTGTCCCTCCACCCCAGCAGGCGGCTGCAGCTCGCCTCCTCACGAGCAGGGGATCATACAGAAGCCAGTCCCTGCAACATTCCAGGGCTTCAGGATATGCTTTGTGCTGTGTGCCTGTGTTACCTCTTCCTGATCCTCCAGCATCTCCAGCTGCTGCAGGAATGGTTCTTGACTTCCAAGACAGCAAGGTACTGCTCAGGAACTAGCTTTGACAAGTATTTGACAAGTATCTCAGGTAGTCCCACTCTTTTTCAAGGCAATATAGTTTTTCAAACATTTACAGAAAGCAGAAAAAAATCTGATAGAAAGAAAACTTTATTCTGTGTAAAACAATTCTATTTCTTTGAAGTAAAACTGAACCACAGATGATTCATTCCATATTGCATTTCTATAGCTAAGGCCTGTATAGGGTGGAGCTAGTGTAGCTTCTCTATACCACTATGGAACAACATTTGTTTCAACTGGCATTGTACTAATGTCTTCTGTAGAAATAATGGTTTTCCATCCTAAAGCATTTAAATACAGTCAGCCTTTGCCTTTCCCCCTAAAATGCATTCACTTAAGAATAGAGTTTATATAGGATTAAAATTCCAATGTGCCTTACCACAAGCTTAGTTCTTAGCAACATTTCATACAATGATCCCAAGCACTGTGTGAAACAGAAATCTGTCTTTATTACACTCATAACCTGGTTTGGCTTTTCATGTGCAAGTGACATTCCACTAAGGCTAAGTATATTGCTGCACTCCATTGTGTGAATTAAATATGAGATGGAATACAGCCATGGAAAGCTGGCAATTTCTGTTTGTTTTCACTGTTCACAGAAGCTGTATTTGTGTTACAGTCCTTACTTCTGAAAGCGGAGGTGTAATAACAAGTTAATTTATTCTGGATTCAGCAGTCTATTTAAAGCAGTGAGGATGAGACTTAAGCAGAAACAGGGACTTAAGGACTAGAGGGAGAGAAACACAGAGCAGTGTGGTGCCACTACCTGCTGCAAGCTCTCACACTCACTGAGGAGCCTGGCATTCAAAAGCTGGTGTCCACAGGACCACGATGTCCCCAGTGACAACATATCTTTATATTAGGTGATTGGAACAATGAAATACACTGTAGCATTAAATTAATGATCCCTCTACATCGGACACATTTTGTTTTCTGAAGTTGTCAACAGAGCCAAAGATTGCCGGCTTCTGTGTTCATCTCCTGTTTTCCTCTTAGAAATGGTGCTGTGGACTGCCGTGGGGGACATCTCGCTGCCTCTTCTGTCCTGGGTTAGCACTGCTCTCTCTGAAGTCAGGTTCGTCTTGGACTCTGCAGTTCCTACGGCACTGCAACTCAACATTTGAATCAGACAATGCCTGAACTAAAAAGTTGAAAAAACAGGAGATCAATCAAAACACATAAGAAATTTAAAAACAGTTCTGTAAATCAATCTGCATATTAGCTAAAAGTCTTGGAAATTATTTAATTTATCAGTTGGGAATATAAAGAAATAACCCCATAAAGTATATTTGCCTATGCCACCATGAAGAACTCTAAACTCAAAAGTTAACTATGTTCTGAAAAGACCCAATCTTAACCTAAAAAAGAATTTTTCTGCTTCTAGCTAAACATATCTAATGGACATAATTGGTCATCTCTCCAGACTCATGCCTTCATACACTAAATTCCTGTACACAAAGATAGGTTTTTGTTGTTCATATCCACAAACAGGGTAAAGAGTAGCACACATCTACATGGTTTGGGAGATCAGGGTGCTGTCCACAGAATGTGAGATAAGCAATAGCTTTTTCTGCAGGACTGGATAAATAAATTCACCATTTTTTATTCAACAGTCACTTAGCTATTTTTCTTTATTTAATTTATGTGCTTGATGCCACCACTCTCAGTAGCTGCATCCATTGCAGAAATCTGCCCATGTTTATTATCATATCACTGGGAGTACATAGCACTCTGGTTCATCTCCATGTCAATTCTTTTTCTCTGCATCCAATCCTCTGCCCTAATTCCAGAGAAGAAAGCTCCCTGTTAAATGAGTGTGTGCAATCCTTCTACTCCCTGCACAAAAACCACAAATGCCTCATTTCCTCAAGATAAGGCAAGATTTGAAAATGTGCACCCCACCTCGAGATCAACTTACTGGTGTTGCATTCCTAAAGAATTATTGAAATATACTGGGACAGTCTTGAGAACATAATTTCCATATGGGAAACTAACTCATGTTCCCTAAGGGCTGATTTTCCTTTATAATATCTAAACCTAATAATTATTAACATTCATATTCCAATAATGCTCAGAGGTGTACACTATTTTCCACCAGGCAGATTATTTTTTCATTCTAAATGCTGGATATCGTAATGCTTGTTAGCTAACACATAGGCAGGTAGAAATGATTCATCATAAAGCAAGACAAAATCGCAAAATATGAGTGTTAGAGACACTCTGAGAGCATACAGTACCTGTTTGTTCATAAAGACATAAATAATTGGATTATAAATTGTAGCTGTTTTGGAAAAGAAAGCCGGAATTGCTGCCAGACAAGGATCCAGCTCAATGGAGGGATATGCAGTGACTAGGATAGAAAAGGTAGCGTATGGCATCCAGCAGATTAGAAAGGCAATGATCATAAAAACAACCATTCTAGCCACTCGTCTTTCGGTTCTCCTGGTAGCTCCCAGCCTTCCTTGTGCATATGACACCTGAGAAAAGAGACAAGATTCTAGAAAACAAACAACAAGGTGCCCAAGCAGTGACTTTAGTGAGCTGTCTAGCTGCCATGCTAGAGGGAAAGACCTGCTCTTCCCAGTTGTGGCAGCACAGAGGGATGGATGCCAACATTATACCAACATTAGTAAATTCTCCTTTGCTTAAGTATCTTTATATTTTATTGTCAAAGTGAAAAAGAAGGTCATCATGGTGATTCATGAGCAGATATTGAGCTGAATCCAAGCACTTTTTATTCCATGTAGCTTTTGCAGACACTGGGCGTCTGATACGGATATTATAGACCACGCTGCTGAGGCTGCACAACCTTCTCACCGAGGGGCAAATTCATATCAGGGGAGCCTGTCTGGCTCAGTGGTGCTTTATGGCCTTCCCCAGAAGAGCATTTATGATCTAATGATATCAGAATTAAAGTGGGATTGGGGCATTTAGTAGGAATGCTCTCCCTCTTTTCCTCAGTGATCATGCAAGAAGTTTAAGCAAAGATGTTCATACAGAGATTAGCTGATGTCAAGCAGCATCCTTCTAGGAAACAACCTTGTTTGGTTTCTGATGACTTAGTGAAACAAGGTGCTGTTATGAAATGTTATTTTACATGAGAAATAATTAATAACTCAGTATGGATCCAGAGAAACCTGATGCCAGGTCTTGCAATATTACATTCTAATAAAATAAGATTTGTTTGCATAACATGGCCTTTTAACTTCCTGCAGTAATGTTAGAACTCTACAGAGATATTTTCTCTAATAATTTTTGAACTCCACTCAGAGAATTCAACATATTTCGTACTTAAAGAGGTATAGAAATACCTCCTAGGAAGGGCGATGTCTCCACCTCTGTAGAAAGCTGCAGTGTGTATCAGTTTTTACCAAATATAAACATAACAATGACAACAAGAACAACAACAATAATGAATTGTTACAATAAGTGCAAGTTACTAGGCATTAACAAAGGCTGTGTTTGGTACTGATGAGATATTCCCTGCCAATATATGAGATTCCTATAGCATTTTTTTCATGTATGCTGTTCCTACACAGACAGCGGCCCAACCTCCCTTTCAGCAGAAGTGCAGTCCCCTGGAAAACTAACACAATCTCCTTTACTGTACTTTCAACTGTTTCATCTTTGTTTCGTATCAGCCTGGTCTTTTTTTCACATACAGCTTTTCCTTTCTCTCTAAATACTGATAAAGAAAAACATACTGGTGCTTTATCTTCTAAAAAAGGAATACTGCCATAATAATTTACCTCTGTTGTAAACTGCTAATCTGATATTTTCCCAAAGATTAATTTCTTTCATCAATTTTGATGTTGAAAGCTACAATTGGCATTGTAAAGCTGGGGTCACTGGGACTGAGGGACTGGCAGACTGTGAAGACACAACTACTCCACTCAGGAACAAGCCTACACTGTGACAGCCATAGGACAAAATGCATGAAGAGGGTTGGTTGGGAACCCCCAGACGCCAGTTCTGGTGCTTGGATCTCTCTCTGTTCACTGCAGTCAGACTTTTGAAAATGAGCTTAGTGGTGAGATATAACCATATGGCAATTCATTACAAATTTACAGAATATGTTGCAGGTACTGGCTTTTCAGAGCTTTGCAGTAAATAGAAATATCAATATTGTCCCAAAATCTTGTCCCCAGCTCCTGTACCAAATTTTCTGATTCCATTGTCTTCTTTGCCACTTTTTGCAGCTTCTCCTTTGGATCAGGTCAACACAACCACTGAAGAAAATTCAAAAGCATTTCTCAAGTCTTTTAAATAGTCCTGGACAAGCTAATATTTTGTTTATTAAACAGCATTGCATTATTTACAAAGGCTACATCTTATTTTGAGTATTACTAAGTAGTAGGCAAAACTCCTACAACTGCAGCCATTTTAAGCTGAATTCTAATTTGCCTGGTTTCAGTCTTATGGAATGTCAATGAATTGAAGCACACTTGTGAATAAAGCAGTACTGGATCGCTCTGTTTACTTATGAAGTAGACATTTTTTCATTTGTATGATGTTTGACTAATGAGAAGTACTGATAAGTGACATGAACTCCACACTTTAAAACATCACTCCTAACCATAGCGTGAATTTCTGTGTGTGTAAGGATAATTTTATAACAAGGGATATAACTGTGTGTGTTTGCTGCCTGAAAATCTGATCTGCTTATATCTGATCTTTATATAAAATCAAGCACAGTAATTCCAAACATTTGCATGCATACACATTTTACAAGTTTACTTCTGAGTGCTTCTCCTTCTTACCTTTTTTACCTTTTGCACTAATTTTCCATAGGATACCAGAATCACCAGTAAGGGTACTATAAAACAGGTGGTGAAGAACGTAATGATGTATGTACGGTCAGCATAAGCTCCTGAGTACCTGGATAAAATACAAAATAGCTTGGGTATGTATTACTTCTAAGTGTTATTATTATTTTCTTGAAATATTAAATTTTTTTTTCAAAAATGTCTGTAGTACTTTTGTCAAATGTTTTTATTCAAGATGCCCCTTTGCAGCTCTACTCATATCACCAGATGGAGCACTGGGCCATCTCCCTGCCCAGGGGCTAGGAGAGAATTCTACAACTATAGGTACAGTACAAAAGAACTGTGGGCTGATTAGGGGGGGAGGAATGTGTAGTCCAACCTCCTGCTCCAAGCAGAGCCAGCTATGGGCTCAGACCAGCTTGCTCAGAGCTTTGTCCAGTCCTCTGAAAAAATCTTTCTCTTTATCCTTTAACTCCTGACAAAAAGCACAAGGTCTAGGATGATGATTTTCATTAGAGATGGAGGCTCCACCCTTTAGAAACTGATCATGGAAAATTTTGATCAGTTTTATTACAACTTTCTCTATATCTGTTTTTTTTGGGTTTTTTTCAGATATTTACATCATCTTTAACCCTTTTCTTTAAATTCCTGGCTCTGAGGCATCCTGAGCTGCAAGTTTCATTTTTTACCATACTCTGTGAGAATGGCCTTACCAGTTAGGCTCACAAGTAGTTCCAATCTTACTGGTGGTGTAACTGCTCCAACCAGTTGTTGGTGGAATGGTCCAAATGAAGGAAAAACTCCACACAAAGACAATACCTAGAGCTGCATGCTTCCCCCTCAAGCGTGTATTTCTCAGCGGGCGGCAGATCACAATGTACCGCTCAAAAGCCAACAGAGCCAGAGACCAGAGAGCTACAATGCCTGCAGAACACAGTCAGAATCACATTTGGGTAGATGACTGAAAAGAAAACACCATTCCAAATTACAGAATCCCTGAACTGTTTATTTTGAAAAGCATCCCTGGAGGTCATCATTCCCTCTCTAGCACTGTCCATCTAGCAGGTTGTCAGGACCAAGTCCTGCTGGGTTTTGGGTATCTTTGGAGATGGAGACTCCACAATCACTCTGAGCAACCAGTTACACTGTTTGACTACCCACTACATCAGACACCTTTTCTATCAACACAAGTTATGAAAGGATGGGCAATTTATGTGCATTATTCTAATATTAAGGAAGAGCATAAGAATTTCACATTTGTCCAGTTTGCCAGTCTACAGTATAAGGGCTACAAAACCAAGCAGCTAATCAGGCCAGTTAAGAGATTAGGACTTACACTTTTTGTTTGGTTCTACTCTGAAAAGCTGCAAATTATGTGTAGCATCCAAATTAATTACCTAAAATCTTCAAAATATTATCTTTGCAAAAAAATTTTCAGGCTGTCAGAAAACTCAAACCTGCAGACAGCTGCCCACAATATTAAATTATCAATTTAGGTACATATTACCTGGCGGGACACCAAAATCTCAAAATTGCCTGATCTTGCTCCATAGGACAAGGCTTACTTGCCACAGACTGATGTAGAAGCATTGTCCCCCACTGACATTCCCTCTGTCTAGCTTAAACAGCCAGAGAGCAGCTGTGGGACTCCTTTTCAGGCTGAGGATCAGCACTGTGTGTGATTTAGAGCAGGGACAAGCATTTCTGGCTGTCTTCATGCAGCTTCAGGAACAGGGACAGGACGGAGGAATGAGTATCTGTCTCAAGTGAGTAGATGCCCCATTTTAAACTAACATCCTATTTATTCTGCAGAGATGTATTTACATGGGGTACTGTGTGGTGAGAATTTTTCTTCTTAGGGTACTTCTAATATTTGTTTGTAATAAGTGAACAAAGCCACAAAAAAAAAAATCACAAAAAATAAAAAATCACAAAAAGATGTAGATGTGTGGACAGACTGTCACAGGTGTGTCCCAGCTCCTCAGAGCCCCTGGAGGACAGAGAACACAAGATGCTCTGTGCCCTGAGATTTTCCACAATTTATGGGCAGCCACTCACTCTTTTTCTCTCTCTCTTATTTATCCACACACCTAAATACAAATATTGAAAATAGCTATGCATAAGGATTTTTTCCCTGAAATTGTTTTACCATAAGCCCCACAGCACTGTTATTCTACTGGTAAGTTTTTCCTCATTCTATGAACATATTCAATGATCAGTACACATGCAACAGGCCATGTATATGACAGGGATAGATATATTTTTCACTCTCCACTACAGAACATATGTAGCAGGGGAAAATACCAGTGAGTCCATAGGCATGCAAAGTCAGTGATTCAGGAGGCTGCAGAATACATTGAAGGAAGTTGAAGGAAAAGAACATACAACTACAAATAAAATCAAGCTTACCAAAAAATGTGACAGTAAATCCTTCCAATACGCAAGCCCAGTATCCCATAAAAAAATAACCTTTTAGATTTGTTAAAAAGCTGATGGTACCACCAGTCAATGAGACCAGGAAATCAGCCACAGACAAATTGACTACAATATAATTGACAGGCTGTCTCAATTGCTTGAACTTACAAGTTACCAGGATTACAGCCAGGTTCTCAGCAAGTGACAGGGAGGTCACCACCAGCATTACTGCTGCCAGAAGCCTGAACTGCCAGGGCGGGATGGAGTCCAAGGGCTGACGGAAGGGATCCCACCTCGCAGGAGCAGAGGAACTGGACAAGAGCGACCCATTTTCAAATGCTCTGAATGCATCCATTACTTCATTTAGTAGCAAAAATTATATCATACAATATTGGAGTTTCAAATCTGTAAATAAAATTCAGGATTAAAAAGACATGTTTGCTCTCTCCAACAAAAGTGTGAACAAACTCCCCCTCCTTCTGCTCTCCAATAATAATTGAGGAAAAAATATCTCAGTTGGAGGAAGGTTTAGTGCTGCAGAGTGAAAGTGGGAACAGGGATTAGCAAGAATATCTCCTAGAGCAACTTCTGCCCCTCTCTGCCCACTGCCTCTCTCTCACTGCAGCTGTGCCTTCATCTGTAGTAGGACCCAGCTGTAGAAGCTGCAGCTTTCCTCCTCCTGCAGCAGCCAGCAGGGCTGAAATACCCCTCAGCTCAGCCCTACTCTGTCAGGGAAAAAAAAATCAGTGTTTGCTTGGAAGCCTCCCACACTTTCAGCACTTTAAAAAGAAAGGCTGTCTGGTGAGAGGGAGACATCTGTGGTGAGCCAGAGTTTACAGGAATTTGGTAAAAGGGACTGTAAATGTTGAAATCAAAATAATGTGATATTTGACATTATACTCACCCTTCTCATTGGATGGTTCCCAAAGAATTCTCTATGGATGAACTTTCCTCTATAGACTTTGAGAAACCAACAGATAAGACAACACATGGAACCAGCAGGGAGCAAAAACCAGACTGAGGGACTCCTTTCCTCTAGCTGCACAAGATTAGATCCCACTGTCTCTTTGCAAAACAGTTATTTTTTTCTTAATCAACCTGACTATCTTAAATACTCAATAAATGAAAATAAATGTTCTAAATATTTCACTTGTTCAGAGGCCTTTATAATGATTGATGTAAAGATAACCTACATCTGGCTGCAGAAATATGTGCAATACACCTGGGGTCTCATTATATACATGTCATATTTAGTGAAGTTCTGCTGCTAATTTCTAGCCTCAAAATGCATTAGTGCATTAAATGCTTTTAGCTCAGCTTCTGAGTAGTCTTGCTTTCTTAGATCAGCTAATGATTGAAAAATGTTCTGAAAGAATACTAAATATAATTAAAATATCAAAAACTGAAATTCAGCATCAACAGAAACAAAAGCAGCCAAGTTTTCTGCTTCATACCGACAACTGAATCTATCTTTACCCAAAACAACTCCTGTAGCCCAGGTAGCTGGTGAAAAGACCTGACTACACATTGCTGACATGAGGGACCATATATGCTGTATCATTTTGCTGGCAGAATTTGTCAGTTTGTTGTTTAAACATGCCATCCAACCTCTGATTAAATTGATGGAATTTAACAGAATAGTAAGAACTGAGACATTACTGAAAGTTAATTGCAAATATGGATTTCAAGAGCTGACCCTGACTTGATCCTACATGATTTAATATGTGCTTCTGCTCTAAATAGCAATTTTGGATATTATTAAGAGTATTCAAGAGTCTACATAAAACATTCTTATGTCTTTCTGCTCACTTTGAAAAAATCAGTCTGAAATTTGAAAAATAAAAGGGGCTTTTCCATGTCTCCTGCCCTATCAGTAAATAATTATTTTCAGTCTCTTTGCAGATGGTTTCTCCAAGCAGCGTTGATCTGAACATAAGTTCCATTTCTGCAAACTGAATATACTTGCAGGTGCTTTAATGACCATGAATATTTCCCAAATACTTCCTTTTGAGATACACCAGAAGTTACCATCTACATATCTTGTTTCTTCCAGTGTCAATGGAGCTCAGAATTGCCTGTGATTGGACTTTTCTGATGGCATAACATCTTTTATGTACTCTCTTGCCCATCTGAATTAGGTTTTACCTAAAAAAAAATTTTGTATTTGTACTGAAGTAGAACATTTATTGCTGAGAATTTATGAGAAGAAAGTAAAATGTTCTGAGATACTACTTTAAGAGAGTTTTAGGTCCCGTATAAAACAAGCCATATGTCACTTCATTATAGCTCCATGAAAAAAGAACAATCACTTCTCAGTTCAGTTACTCTCTTACTCCTAGCACAAATGTCCCAGATATATGTTCCTGTAGGCTTCAGATTGTTCAGGGTTAATTTTTTAAACAACGATATCTATTGCAGTTCTAAATAAAAAGCATATCTTGCAGCCCATTAAATGAAGGCTTATACTGATCCAAACGTCATTAAATTCTATCACCAAAAGTGAGTTTCATTAAATCAGGGCAAAGAGGGGGTGAGGAGCATTGGCAAGGATACACAGAAGGACCAGTGCCACCACCTTTTCCTCTGCTGTGGGGACACTGCAGCTGCAGCACTCCCTTCTGGCCCAGCAGGCGGTAGAAGGATGCAGCCTGGGGAGAGACTGCCAGAGGTTCACACAGCTGGAGAGCAGCTGGGCACCAGCCTGGAGAGCCAGGGACTGGGAAACTGTAGACAGAAGCTTGATAAGCAGTCTTTCCGATTCAAAACAGCAAAAAATGCACAGACTGCTTCAGAGCATAGGCAGAAATCTTGCAGATAAACTTGGACTGCCTGAGACACCCTGTGTGTGAAATCCCGCTATTACTCAGTGCTTTGGAGAGAAAAGCAAAGGAAGAGTGTTGAGAGAGGAGACGAGGCTTTCTCAGGCAAGGATGCAGGGTGGGCTGACTATAAATTTTCTACAGAGAAATGCAATACATGGAGATAACTGTACTGATCTTGTTGACTTCTCTACCAGAAGTATTACACCCCAGTATATAATTTTCCTATATTATCATAGGGAAATGAAAAAAGCACAGGTTGAGAAGAGTGAGAACAGTCAGGGTAACACTGAGATACACAAAACAAACACAAAATAAGCTTCTTTACTCATGGAAAAAATTCACCACATTAGGCAACTTGATAAATGACTAACAAGCAGCTGTCAATGACCTGAGTTGGCCTTAGCACGGTCATGGGGCTCTGGCTGGGAGGCCTGGGTGGATGGAGTCTTGCAGCCCTTGATGAGAGCAACCTTTGATGGCACAGGGCTCTCCCCTCCGTTCTGCTGGGTGTGCATACACTGAACAAGACATTTCCTCCTCTGCATTAACTGCACTAACAGGCAAGAGCTAAGCACATCTCCTTCTGCCTGACTATTTGAGGATAAATTAGGATGTATGCACTTCAAGAGAAATACTGTCTTTACAGAAAAAAAGGGTTTAATCTTCAAAATGCACGATGTCTTTTGCCTTCTTCACATTTACAGGTGTCTCATTATCTTTCCTATTGATGTAGACATTTTCTAAATGTTTGTGTTTGGAAAGTAACAACTCTAATATCTTTCTAGCATCTTTTCTCCCTTTTTGAGAAAGTCCTTTTGAACGCTTCTTTCCATGAGATCTTATAAGTACTGCTTCTTAGTCTTTTAACCCCTGTCCCAGTGACAGATTTAGTTAATAATTTTGCTCCTTCCAAATATAAGTTCTTTCAGAGTTTTTCTATATCATCAACAATTAAAAAGTTCTTATGTTCTGCATAAATAGTTACAAGATACATTTAATTTTTGGAATTCGGTTTATCTGAGCTAAAATGAATGTAAAACCATTCAGAATTATTTTAATCAGTATATATAAATCCTATCTTTCATTACCAAAACAAGGGGCAGTGGGGGAGAAGAATGGACCCAGAAAACCTGAATACATAGTGTGGAATAAAGTGAAGGAACAGCACAGAAGAAAGGATTACTGTCATAATTAATTTGCCAAATTGGATGTCAAATGAGCAAAAATTAATGCCAGAAAAGGAGGGAAAAAAAACAAAAAAGAGGTATTGGTCATTTGACATGTGAGAGGATAGAAAGTGCACATTAGAATGTGTGAAAGTAAAGTTAAGCCTCATGATTTTATATACAGAGTGTACATATGGAAAAAAGTTACATTCCATGCTGATAGAATATCACTGGAAAGTGTTTGCTAATACCACATATAAAAAAAATCTGCTAGAAACAAAACTGCCTAAATATCTATTTCATTCAATAAACATTTGCTGTGAAACACAGTACATATCCTCTCCAAAGTATTTCAGTCTCTCACTAGAGCAAAAACTAACTTCCTGCTCAGATTTGAGGAATGCAAATTACATATATTTCATATTGACGACCTTAATGTAATAAAATAATGTATTAGATTAATTAGATTTCAAGGAAGGAAAGTCTCTGCAAGAGATTAATCTCACTGCTTCAAGATACTTAAGTATCTATAAAGACAACTTAAGACATACATACTAACAGGACTAGTTACAGAGGCTATTCTTTTTCTGTTTTATTGGGATTGATTTATTGGAAGACCTAAGATCTCTTAAATAACTACATATCTGTTCCTGCCCCCCATACTGGGTTCATACCATGCCTTTTAAAGGTAGAGTTGTCTTTAAATGAAGCTTTTAAATCCTTTTTTTACTTTCATTTTTCTTTAATATGGGATAATTCCTCAATGAGTTATTCTAGTGTATTTTTAAACTACTTTATCTGACACAACTTTCTCTTTTCCATTATGTGTCCTAAGAAATCCTGTTATGCAAAACACAGTTGAGCTCATTCACTTCTGTCCTCGACTGAAAAAGAAACAGTACCATCCCCTTGTTAATGCAATTAGCATACACAAATTAAAGGTATTATTTATGTCAGTCGAATTGGTCAGTGTAGAATGGATTGTCTATAGAACTGTTCCTGAATGTACTCCTGGATTGCTGAAATGACCAAACTGAAAAAGTACAATTTTGAAGTATTTTTCTGGTGGAAATGCACTTGGTTATTATTCTAACAAGACTATAAATACTATCTAGTTTCTGACATGAAGGTTTCACTCTGTTTCATGTTGTATAAAGAGAAAAAAAAGGTTCCAGGATGGGATTTCGAGTGAATATACATTGGGAGAGTTCAGCCACTTCATTGTAAGAAGGGAGGAGCGACTGGTGCCAAAGGCTGTGACCTCTGGAAGCACATCTTCCTGCAGAGGAGCTCCTGACCTGCACAGAGCCCTTCGTATTGGAACTGTACCTCTTCTGAAGTGACCTTCTTCCTGCACTAGCAGGGAAAATAACAAGATGGTGAAATGAAATTACTAGAGAGCAGACAGAAAAAAATGTAAAGAATAAGGAAAAGAGAGAGATGACAGTGTAGAAAGTGCTGAGAGAGAAGGTAAACCTGGCAAGGCAGAAGACAAGCCACATCAGGAGTGTCCATGTAGGGAGATTTTTACTGCTCCTGTCTCTCACTTTTTTATATTCTCCAAACAATGCAGTCTAGAGGAAGGTGTCCCTACCCATGGCACTCCCTGCCTTGGAGTGGATGGATCTTTTGGGTCCTTTCCAACCCAAACCAGTCAGTGACTCTATGATTCTAGCTAAGTAGAATAAGCAGTGCGACATGGACAGCACAATCATTGTGTGCTTTTACATTGGCTCTGCACTTTTCTGCACACAGACAAGAGGCAGCAAATGCAAACAGCCAGAACTGCAGCCCAGGAGTCCAGCTCAGTGGAGACTGCTGTGGTGCTTGGTTAGCACTTGGACTCCCTGATCTTGGAGGTCTTTTCCAACCTAAACAATTCCATGACTTTATACAGCAATCACTGCCACACTGGTAACGTGTCATTTAAAGTAATAATAGCATTATATTTAAAATTACCATCATTCTACAATGGGTACAAGGAAAAAATGTTAGTGACAGAAGAAAAGGACAGCCTCCTTTCCAAGATACTTGCCTTCAATAACACATCTTTTCTTTATTAATGATATTGATTCGTTTCAGTGGTGTGCTGGTTCCAGAAGTTGATAGTAATTGTATGAGGAAGTAAAATGGAGACCATTTCAAACACTTCAAACACCCTTTTGTATTTGCCCTGAAAATTAAAGTAAATAGTATTACAGTGCCCTCAGGTGGTGTAAGTTCAACACTGTCCTATTGTCTTCCCTAGAAAGACAGCTCTAAATAATACCAGTTTCAGAAGACTGGGTACATACGGAAGGCAAATCACAGCATAAACAGTTTTGTTCCCAAGGAAGGTTATTTTCTTGAGTGTTCTGACAACTCCAGATTTTTAAAAAGCATTCCTTAACTTTTAAATACTGTGTAATACATGTAACAAATCCCCCAAAAAACCCAAACCTTAAATAACATCACTGAATGTAGGAACAAAAATAATAGAAGGAAGGAGATCTAAAAAAGAAGATAAAACCTAAGGGTGGAAGACATAATGAATTCTGTAAGAGATTTTTGGAACAAAACACGAGGCAGGTGTTTAAAAAACCAAGTCCAAACCACAATCAATCAACCAACCAACCAAACCCCCCAAAGATATGATGAAATTTTTTAGAAACATTCACATGTAGTATGTCTTAATGATGACAGAAATTGTATAAAGGAAGCAGTATATGATGCATTTGTAATATAACCTGAAACTTTCTGAATTCATAGTATCATTTTGTCTGAAGAAATCAGCTTCCTGAAGACACAGGATATCTTTAACGTTCATCAGTCCAAGAAATGTTTTTGTTTGTTTTGTTGTTTGTTTTTTTGTTGTTACTTAGAGTAATAATATAAAATGGATATTATTTAGCTGATCTACTGCTCCACAGTTAGAGTAATTCCAATATTGTGTCTTCTATAACTAAATGTTTTGATGTATGCCCGTCACTTATCACTGCTTTATGTCTTCAAAAAAATGTGAGGAAGATCAGCACATCACCAAGAAAACCTTCTAACTTACAACAATTAAAAGATTTGTCAAAGCTGAAGTAATAATGTAATTCGTTATTCTTTTGAGATACTCTTAAATAGCCTGTCAGGATACAAATATAAATTACATCATGGAATATATGCTCTGAAGATGATGGGAATCCTACCACTGAACATGGTTTCACAGAAAACACCACCACACTGTAACTTTGTCCTGCTGTCCATCCAGTTCTGTCCTGTTGTCTTTCTTGGAAAATGGCTCTGTAAATAATACTTATTTTCAATGGAAGAAACACACAACAAAGTGCAAGCATCATAGACCTGAGTAATCCACTATTTTTCCAACTCCCAGTAAATTGACTCTGCTGTCCTTCAGCTCCGAACCACCCTGCTCCTCTTCTTACCTGTTCCTGAACTGTTCCTAAAGCTGTCTAACAGCACATGTTGAAATAATCCCCAAACAGCTCAGAAAAGCATTTTCAAACTGTTGCAAAACCCAGACAGAAGAAAAGGAATTTGAATCTCACCAGTCTTTCATTTCCTATCCAAATGATACTTTCATTTGCTTTCTTGATGATTTGGAGAACTCTCTGATCACTCTGAAATCTTGTGCCATATGAAATGCTATGCTAACCCTTCAGTTTTCTAAGGATTGCCTTTGGGATTTCTGAGGATGGCTGGAAAAACTGCTGTCACATTTTTTGCTTCTGTCTTTACAAACTGTACCCTTCAAAGAAAAACAATATAAGGTTCTCACCCCAAGTCATACCCCAGTCCTCTCTGCTTTCAGTAATCCCTATCTTTTTTTCTTATCCTCACTTATACATTCAGGAAGAGTTTTACTAACAAAACAATTCTCTGTGGCTCAGAGAGAATCAATAGTGCTTATAAGCACACTCTTTATTTATTGGCAACTTACTCCTGAGTTCCCCCTTCCAGGCTATCAATAGGAAGGCAATCTCTTTATTGCACTAATGACTTGCGGTAAAGTATATACATCTGTTTAATACAAATAAGGGGAAACGACTTCCCAGTCTTGGTTAGATAAAATAGAGCTCACAAGGGCTTATCTCACTTACAAAGAATAATTTGTAGCCTTCTCTCATTAAAAGGATAAACTATTAGAGTGAAGACAAGTAGGAAAAGAACAGCATTGGAAGAACAAGGGAAGTGGGAGAGGGTTGGTGGATGGCCAATAAGTTTGATATAATCTAAAAACTCAATGCTCTTAATACTAACAACCATCTAAGCTATTAGCAGAAGAAAAGGGACAGGTAAACCAGGGTTTCCCCAGACAGAGGGAAAAAAATCAAATCAGGGAAAAAAAACCCTGGGAATCTCAGAAATACCAGTGATCTTCTGGAAGCTGCACCAACAATTGAGTCCACCACAAACTAGATCGACTGTGGTAGGAATATCCCTTCATTTTTAAAAGGACATTAAGCCAAAAAAATAGCCTGACCCTGCCCACCATATCCTTGTTAAGAGTGCCTGTCAAGATACACAACAGAGAGAACAAAACTAATGTTAATAACTGCTTATCTTAAATCTCTCAGAAGTTTCACCTGTGAAAACACTGCTTCATTTCTTGCCCTAAAAATATGTATAAAATTATGCCCATGTGGTTTCCCATCAATATTTACAGTAATGATTGGTGCTTATAACATCAGAAGCTTTCCTTAAACCTAATTCATGTTTTCCAGAGCTTCAAACACTTGAAGCTTAAAATCCAAAGCAGACCAATTCACACAGAGGCACTGAAAACTTCCTCATGATACTTTAAAATCTCACTCTAGTCTTCAGCAGGAATAAGTTATTTTGAAAGGATTTATATATATAGAGCTCCCTCCACCCCAATAATGAGATTAAAATCTTAGAGAGTCACAAGATTGCACACATACGGAGCCTTTTGTTTTTGTTCTTTCTAGAAAGTACTAAAAAGCAGTCTCATCTATGTGCTTGGTAGCTGAAGTTAACTGGCTTCCCAGGAAGACATCAGTTAGAAACCAAATTTTTACATTTCTTCACATTTCTGTCACACTATTCTCAAGGTCACACAGTTTCTCTTGTTGCTGCTCTAGACAATAAACACTCTTAGCTCTGCACCATTAGCAGATTCCTACTGTGCCAAGGATCATAATAGAAAATATTAAATATGGCCTTTCCCAGAACATATATCATCCTGTGAAGATATTTCAACTGAGGCTGTCTGAAATTACTTTGTTTTCTAGTGACTAAATGATTAGGCAAAGATACCCCCCGTTTTTAAACATAAGAATCTCTTCTAGGTATGCTGTGAAAGAGCAGCATCCATACTGTCAGGAACACAGATAGCAGACAGCATCATCATCACAGGGCCAGGACATGGAATTTCCTGCCCTCTTGTCACTACTGCTCTATGGAACTCCGTGCAACAGTGTCATTTCCCCCACTCCTCCACTGGTACCTCCATCAGCCACAGAATCATCCAGGAAAGGAAACCTGTGCGGCAAGCTGCTCTGAGCTCCCGCTTCCTCAGTCATTCTGTTTTTACGTGGACTTTACAGCTGCACTTTGGAATAATGTATAATACAGTAGGGGATGAACAGTATTCTCATCTGTGACTTATTTTCTTCTAGTCCACAACCTCTCAAACAATTTCAGCTGAACAGAAATTACAATAAAAGGTACTTTGTCTGTATGCATAACGACAAAAAGTATAAGCAGGTCAAACAAAACTTGTCTGAAGTTATTTGTACTGTAGAATTTAATTCCTGTCCGCGTACTGCAATAATCCTCTTTTCCTATGTCCGGGAAGTCCGTAAGTCCGAGACGAATTTGATGTTACCGATATCAGTTTTGTTTCTATGCCCTTTGTAAGAAATGTTACAGATGTTAGGGCCAAAGCAAAACGATCGTTAACTTCTCACGGTGGGAATTCGAGCCTTGCTTGCCTGTAACTACGCCCAGAGAGTGCATCAGTGCTGCGGGTCTTACCAGGCACGGCCCGGTGCGGGCGGTCACGGCCCCGGGACAGCGCAGGGACAGCGCCCGGCACCCGCGCGAGTCTCCCGGAGCCCCGGTGCCGGTGTCCGGCCAGCCGCCTTAGCCCCGTCTCACCTCCGCCACAACACACGGAGAGAAGCGGCGGCACCGGGCCCGGAGCGGGGAACGAGACCGGGCCCGGCTGGGGGGATCGAGACCGGACCCGGCTGGGGGGAACGAGACCGGGCCCGGAGCGGGGAACGAGACCGGACCCGGCTGGGGGGAACGAGACCGGACCCGGCTGGGGGGATCGAGACCGGGCCCGGCTGGGGGGAACGAGACCGGGCCCGGCCGGGGGGCACGAGACGGGACCCGGCTGGGGGGAACGAGACCGGACCCGGCTGGGGGGAACGAGACCGGGCCCGGCCGGGGGGAACGAGACCGGACCCGGCTGGGGGGAACGAGACCGGACCCGGCTGGGGGGAACGAGACCGCGTCCGGCTGGCGGAGCGGACGAACCGCTCGGTGCACCGGCCCGGTGCCCGGGGCCACCAGGGGGCGCCGGCGGGTCGCGGAGGCGGCCGGAGGCTGGAGCGGCCCCGCGGGCGCGGCGGGGCCCGGGCAGGTGACGGCGCTGCCCGCAGCCCGGCCCTGTTCTCCTCCGCCGAAATGAACGTCCCGAAAGCGGCGACACGAACAGTGCCGGTGTCGTGTCCGCCCGGCGGGACGCGCTGCAGCGCTGCCGGGCTAACCCGGGAAAGCGCCCGCACCTGCCGTCACAAGTGCCTCGAGCTGGTTCATACATATCTGCTCGGGTAACCCCACCATCAGTAACTTCTGCTCGGCCGCAGGAAGCACGGGAGACAGCGAGCGCTCCGGCAGCCTCTGAGCCGCTGACTCCTAGGGACGGAATCCCCGACTTATATTACCGAGACCACCTCTCATCTGCGGGAGGCTCCCGGGCGTGGCTGCGGGAGCTGCGCGTTGCGGCCGGTGCAGTCGCCCCTAGGACTGCCCGGCCACTGCGACGTCTCCGAGGGGAACGAGTTTTGCACTCGGAACGGGGTTTGCTTAAGGGCTAGGGCAGTCCTTGGCCCCGGAGCAGCCTGGCAGCACCTGGGACCCAACAGCATCGGGGAGAGGGAGCGGCGGGGCGGAAACGGGATTCGCGAGCAGCCCGGGGGCGGGGAGCCGGAGACAGCCGGCGATGCCTGCCCGTGGTCTCCTCTTTCGGTGCCACACCTCATCGGAAGAACCGACGCACAAGTAGATTTATCACGCCACGCTGCCTACAAACTCCACATATTTCTACGCGTAAAAAACGAGGGTATGAGACTTCAGGAGTCAATGAAAGGGACAAACGCACCACTAATGTGCAACAAGTGTCACTGATAACATACAAACTGCCAACCGGACTCCGAGGGCTGCTTCGGACGGGGCGGAAGGCTTTGGCTCTGCCCCCGGGACCCGCGCGCCGATGGGCGAGGGTCCCGAGGTAGCAGCCCCTCCAGGGCCACCGGCCGCCGCGGTGCAGAGGCCCCCTGCGTGCTCCTGGCTGCGGCGGGACACACACACCGGCACGGACACCGCGCTTCGCCGCGGCTCTCCGCTACCGGCGGCACGGCAGCCCAGCGGACAGCTCACCCGTCACGGGCGGGAGGGGGTCGGTCTCGCCCCGCCGCAGTGGGGACGGCGGAGGCCGCACGCTTACCCGGTTCCATCGGTCCCGCGCGAGAAAGCGGTGTCCCGGCGAGGCCGCTCCCCGGTCAGCGGCTGCCGGCTGCCTGTGTCCGGATCAGCACCCGGCTCCCGGCCGGGGCGGGACGCGTCCCTCTCGTCAGCCGAACCGAACCGAGCCGCTCAGCGCCGCGGGGTCGGCATTCAGAGCAGCAAGATCTGTGGGCTGGGCGGGCAGAGGCGCTGCTGGCCCCCAGCACCGCACTGGGGCGGGCAGACCGGCGGGACGCGGACAAACCCGGCGGTGTTCGCCCCGGAGAGGCAGAGACCGAGACGAGCCGCGGGCTGGCTGCGCGCCGGCACTTGCCTGCCCGGGACGGGTGGTCCCCGATCCCGAGCTGAAACCACGGCTCACCGGGAGGGGCGATCAGTCCCGTCTGCGGCCACCTGCCGCAGCTTTCAACGCCGCCGTGAGTCGGGGCCGCGCCGGAGGCGGAGGGAGCAGCTGGCAGCCCCTTCCCAACGCACGCCGGCGTCGCGGAAACGAGCCTGCACAGAGCTTATGAAGCTCTCCTCACAAAGCCCGATACACCGTGTCTGTTCCCTCCGCTGCTGATGTTTGCAACAGGCAGAGGGAAAAGCAATGAAGTAGTTTATTAAACTTTCTCTAGCGCAGCGTCGTTTTTAATCTCACGTTTGTACGTTAAGCTTTTTACAAAGATGCGCAAAACAAGACGCACGGACTGTTACATCCCGTAACTCCAGCGATTGAAAACAAAGATCATGGGCGAACCCAAACCTACACTGACATTACGATCTTGTTACAGGTTAAACGAAACCCTGTTCATCTGCAAACGATTCTGACGGCAGACATGACCACATCCAAAGGATCACACTTTTAATAATTGTTCTGAAATGATCAAGTCGATTCATATTTACTTTATGAACACTTTGAAAATATTTAGTTCCCAGCTTGTTGTGGTTAATGTTTTCCTCGGATAACAAAGCATCAAACCCGTAGGAAAAAGCAGGTGCAAGGCGGAAAACATGCCGTAAAAACAGTTTCCGGAATTATTTTCTGTATAAGCCTCAAACCCGGTTTCTCCTTTTCTTGACAATGAATTACGCTTTCGATTAGGAATATCTCTGGTAATTTTATTTATTCGAAGGAACTTGTTCCTGCCGTGATTCAACTGTTTTTCTTCCTTTAAAGGGAGGAAGGAAGGAAGGAAGGAAGGAAGGAAGGAAGGAAGGAAGGAAGGAAGGAAGGAAGGAAGGAAGGAAGGAAGGAAGGAAGGAAGGAAGGAAGGAAGGAAGGAAGGAAGGAAGGAAGGAAGGAAGGAAGGAAGGAAGGAAGGAAGGCAAGCCTCTGCGAGGCCAGTGGGTTTCAGAATAGGCAACAAAGTTGAGCTAAACAGTTATTACTAGGGCATAAGGTAATTTTTAACAACACCTTTAAAAAATTGGGCTCTAATGCGAGAGAACGGCCGCCGCACAACTGAATACGGAGCCGATTACTGAGAAGCGATCGGGGCGGGTGTTACCCCTCAGTGTTCCGGGGCAGCGCAGCCGCCAGGACCCCGCGGTCACTGCCCCGCTGCGCGATGAGGCGCCGGCGGTCCCTGTGCCGCGTCCCCGCCCGGCGGGAGGGGCCCGAAGCGGCGAGTGGGAGGGCACCGCCGCCTCCGGGTGCGGCAGCGGGCAGCCGGCGGGGGCAGAGCGGCCCGTCGGGCGGGGCCGGGGGTCCCGGCGGGCGGGGCCGGGGGTCCCGGCGGGCGGGGCCGGGGGTCCCGTCGGGCACGGCGCGGCCACGTGCAGCCCCGCGCGCTCCCACGGCTCGGCCCGGCCGTGACGTACCGGGGTGGAGGCGCACGCCCCCCCCCGCTTGGGCGCTGTTGGCGGCGCGGGGCGGTGGCCGCCCAATGGGCGGGGGGCGCGCAGGTGCCCGCGCGGTTATCTGCGCGCGGGGCGGGGCGCGGAGCGTCCCCGTGGCCGCCGGACACGCGGCCGGGGCGACGCGCGGAGCTGCAGGTCCCGCGTCCCCCTCCCGCCGGTGGAGCGCGTTGCCCGTAGGACGCGCCGCCGGTGGGGGCTCTTTCTTCCGGACTCCCGATCTGTTGTTTCGCCGCGCTGCCCCGGCTCGGCTTTTGCCGCTCTTCAGCCTGGACTTTGGAGGTGCGCGGGCGGGCAAGCGCCGGGATTTTTCTGTTCCCAGCAAACTTCGGCGCTCGCTGTCGCCGAGATCCCGCGAGCGGTGAGGAGGCCGTCCCGCCCGCGGCCGCGCTCCCGGCGAGGGTCCCCAGCGGAGCGGCCGCGGCGCGATTGGGAAGGACCCACGCTCGCTGATGCCCGCAGATGTTAGCGGTGGGACAGATGGATGCTAATCGCCAGAGCGCATTCGTCCTTAGCAGTGCGCCGCTAGCCGCGCTGCACAACATGGCCGAGATGAAGACCTCCCTGTTCCCCTACGCCCTGCAGAACCCCTCCGGTTTCAAGGCGCCGGCCCTGGGCGGACTCAACACGCAGCTCCCCTTGGGGACACCGCACGGAATAAGCGACATCCTGGGGCGGCCCGTGGGCAGTGCCAGCAACCTGCTGGGCGGGCTGCCCCGTATCAACGGGCTGGCGGCCTCGGCCGGGATGTACTTCAGCCCTGCTGCTGTCTCCCGCTACCCGAAGCCTCTGGCGGAGCTGCCGGGACGGCCGCCCATTTTCTGGCCCGGAGTGGTGCAGGGCTCTCCTTGGAGAGATCCCCGGCTCGCCTGTCCCGGTAAGTGCGGCCGGTTCTTGCAGGGCGCGGGGAGCAGGCTGCCTGGGGTCCAGAGCCGGCGGACCAGCGCGGTGGACGGGGCGGGCAGCAGGAAGGCCCGGTTCAGGTCACTCGGTCCTCACGGCCGCGGGTCTGTCCCGGACCGAGCCCTGCTTTAGAGCCGGCGGGCACCCGAAGCGGCTCCGCAGCGCCTGGCGGGGCCCGGCTACGGGCCGGGGGCCGTGCGGAGTTCATCCCTGACGCAGCTCTTTCTTCGCTTCCAGCTCAGACGGGGATGGTTTTGGACAAGGATGGCAAGAAGAAACACTCTCGACCGACTTTCTCTGGGCAGCAAATATTCGCTTTAGAGAAAACCTTCGAACAGACGAAGTACTTGGCAGGACCGGAGCGCGCCCGGCTCGCTTACTCCCTGGGGATGACTGAGAGCCAGGTGAAGGTAGGTCCGTCCTGCGGGCTCCGGCCTCTCCTGCTCCCTGCCGCGGCCGCTTTCTGCCATGTCCGTAATTACTAGCAGCCACGAACGCCGCGCAATTATGTGGGGATTTTTATTTTTTTTAGAGTCACTTAGAATTTAAGTTATATTTTGATATTGGATAGATTTTAGGCTAATTTTTACCTGTTTTGTGCTTAGAGCTCTCTGTGCTGCAAACGATTTAAAATAAATACACATATTATATTTAATATAAAACCCTATCACAACGACAAAAAGGCCCCGCAGGTAATTTTTTTTAAGAGTCGCTTTTCCACGAGGATCGTGCCCACTGGCACAACTTTATCCTTCGTAACCTCACAAATTTTTTAAGCAAAGCCTGCAGGTGCACCTGACTGTTGGGATGCACCATAAGCCAAAAATACTTATTTTTACGGCTACCGTATTCTGTTTTCAACAAACTACTGTTCTGGGAAGCTGCTGATTTAAGCATCGTGCAGCCCCGCAGAGCCAGGCGGGTGTCCCCAACGGGGTGCCCCCTTGCCAGGAGCCGTCCGAAGCTCTGCCTGGTGTAGGCTCTGCTCCCAGTGCTCGCAGCCCCGCGTTGAGGATGGGATGGGGGCGGCGGGGTCGGGGGGGGCGGATGCGGCGGCGGGGCCGAGGCCGTGGCTGAGCTGTGCCCGGTGCCGGTGCCCAGGTTTGGTTCCAGAACAGACGGACCAAGTGGCGGAAGAGACACGCGGCAGAGATGGCCTCAGCAAAGAAGAAGCACGACTCGGAGACTGAGAAGCTGAAGGAGAGCTCGGACAATGAGGACGATGATGAATACAACAAGCCCCTGGACCCCAACTCAGACGATGAAAAAATCACGAGGCTATTGAAAAAGCACAAATCCACGAACCTATCCCTCGTCAGCCCCTGCAGCACCAGCTCGGATACGTTGTGAGGGTGCGGGGCAGATGGCCGCACCGGGCAGCGTGGTGGGGGTGAGTGTAACTGGGTGTTTGAAGTGGTGTGTTGTACAGCCTAAGATGGATGTGAAGTGTATATATTTTTTACAGAATAAGTTATGAATTTATTTTCTTTCTCATCGATGTAAATTTCAGAGAAATTTTTTCAGCTTTTTTGGTTTTGTGTCCCTTTAAGGTTTCCCGCTCTTTCCTTTAGCCTTCCTGTTAATTTCCTGCTCCTAACAATCAGGTTTTGTTACGTTTTTTATGGGTCCCAAGTCTGAGCTCAGCTACTTTGTATATAGTAAATTTCAGATTTTGTGCTGTATATTTCTAGTGTAAAAACGGCAGTTTTCTTTCACTCTGTCCCTCAGTGTTTTGGCAGTTTCATTTCTCCTGCCTCTGGATTTTATCCTTAATAATACCAAAAAACCCAAACGAATGCTCAAAAAAAGTGGACACTTGATTTTACACTAGAATGTCTCCACACGTGTTGGAAAGACTTTGTATAAATCAATAAATTATTTAACAACCTTCTCTCTCCTTTAGCGAGTTTCTTCCTGCATTTCTGTGCCAGGGACCGGGCACACCAGAGCTTCTGCAGGGTGCCCGATACTGCTCCGCAAGGGAACGGGAGCCGCTGTGTCCGGCGGGCTGAGCCGGGAGAGCCCCGGCCCCTGTGGCACGGCCGGGGCCCGCGGAACCCGCGCTGTGGGACCGCCCGACGGCCCTGGAGAGGAGCGAGAGCCGGGGCTGAACCTGCAGCCTGAAGTGCCCGTGCAGCGTTCCGGGCGGCTCACAGGGTCCGCTCCGGAGAGGGGAGATAGGGGCCGGGGCTCATCCCAGTGTGCTGCCTGGGTACCGCCTGCTGCGAAAAGCCGGGGCGAAGTTGTTGAGATCCACGGCGGCGGATCCACCACCCTCCCGAGCCTTCCTGCCGGGCTTCTGGGCCGTGCTTCGGCCCCACAACGGGGTACACCCGTGCCCGAACCGGTTCCGCCTGGTTCGGCGGCCGCCAAACCGCTCCCAGCCACCCGCGACTCCGCATTTCTCCCCTCGGCACACTCGAGTCCGGGTGGCTGTGAGCCGCCCGCCTTGTTCCTGCTTTTTTTTTGCCGCTTTTATTTTTTTTTTTAAAGGAACGTGAGCGTCTTTTCCCCCGTAGCTCAGATACGGCTTCGCAGCCCGAGCAGTACCGCGGGCGGTCCTGCTGTCCCTGCCCAGCAGCCACCGTCCGGCGCGGGGCCCCGCAGGCCCCGGTCCCGCAGCACGGTCCGCAGCGCTGGGCCGGGCGGGCGCGTCCCCGCTCCCCTCTCGGCGGAGCGAGCGCCCGGGCCTCCCCTGCTCGCCCTCCCGCACGGCGCCATCGCCCAGCGCTGCTCCCGCGTGTGCCCCCGCTTCGGTGCCGTTCTGCTGAGGAAAAGGGCCCGGAGCTCTCCGGTTCTGCTGCGGAAAAGGGCCCGGAGCTCTCCCGCTGGAGCCCCACCGGGCCCCGCTGCCCCCGCTCGCTGTCACCGATTCCCCTTCGCTCCTGCCGGGGCAGCTCCGCGTCCCGGGCACGGCGGAGAGTCCCGCAGCTCCCCGCTCACTGAACGGGGCCGCGCCCAGTTATGTCGTGTTTACAGAGGGAATAAATCGAGTTTAAGGTCTAGTCTTCGTCCGGCTGTGAGCACGCTGAGACCGGGCCAGTATTCGGACTCCTGAGGGTAAGTGGCTGGATAAAAATACCTGCGCTCCAATCATTCCCACTGCCTCTTCCCAAAGTTCTTAAACGAAGTGAGCTGGCCGGGGGCGTTCCGGGAGAAGCGGGTTCGGAGGCAGCGCAGCAGGATTGCCAGCCCGGAGCCAGGAGCCGTCCTGGGCCAGAGCCCGGCGCTCCTCGGCTGTGCCGGGGCTGTCCCGGGGTGTCCGCTGCGATCGCTCCGGCCCGGCTCACCCGGATTCGCCTCCGGGGCTGTTAAAATGCCGAAGTTACGTTTTATGAATTTCTGACCGTTCAATTCGGGGCGTTCTCGGCAGCTCACCCCGGCAGCCCCGGGGAGGCTCGGGCCGCGGCTGGAGGCTACAGCGAGTTCATCTCTACTCGGGGCTTCGGTCCCTGCTGGAAAAGGCTAGAGCGGTTTCTTCTGGAACTTGTGATAATCACCATGGAGTTTATGGTGGCACATTTACCGACCTGCTGAGGACTAGCATCTTGTGAACAGCTCGTAAACTGCATCACCTTCCTCTCATCAGCGCTCCCATACCAGCCCCTCAGTGCCTTTTACTCGGTTTGTATTGTGTTTTGATTAACATCAGAACCTCATCCTATCACAGAGATTTTCATTTGAAAAATACCCTTTTTAATTGGCAGTATCTCAATAAGAAATGTGACAATTTAATAATTTCTCTGTAATCACCAAATTAAAGGGGCAGACACAGCCATGTTCACCATGATTAGTTTTATTGCTTGAGAACCAGAGTACTCATTTCTAAAGGCCTTCAGAGTTACCATGAGTTGAGTTCGCTTAAATAGAATTACTGTGTGGTTATAATGCAACATGGCACAGTAACAATACAGAGCTGCAGACACCCTTTGGGCAACAATACTTGCTATAAACTGGGTTGTACTGTTGAGAAAACTCTGCAAGCGGACATCAAATCATTTCCAATGGTAGTGATTTATACCAAAATTAAGCATCAATTTAATGCCATTGCGCAGTCCATGAACTCTGTAGTGTTCTAAATTAAATCAATAAAACATACATTTGTGTTTCATCAACAGACTCCCTAATCACCTTTTAATGTTGTATTTAGTGGTGGGAGGAAAATGTCTGTAACAGGACTATATTGTAGGCTGCACTGAGCTACTAACCAGGAAAATTTACAGTTGGCTTGATGGTTGGTTTTGTTTTTTTTTCTTTAATACTGTATAAATACAGTCTGTGTCCAATACAGTTGCTACTTGAAGCAGACTATTATTTTCTTCTCCCGTGTTGTTATTGTTTCAATATAGAATATGGCACCATAAAACAGTAACAAAAGACAGACAAAAACAGTTTACAAAATTCTGTAAAGTTACACCCAAACCTAGCTAAGAACTGCACATTCAATCCTTAATATTACATAGAAAGAAGAGGTTATAGAAGTAACAAAGTGAAACTGCTAATATATGTGCTATATAGTATGCTATATATCTGTATCCAGGATGGCACTGCTATATATTATTTATTATATAAATGTTGGTTGTTGATGTACACTTAACTAAACCTGCTAAGACTCCAATACTTACTGCTGATATGGCACTCTCAAGCATTCATATTGGAAAGTATATTTAGCATAAGTTTTGGTCAGGTTTATAAATTATTTATATATCTGTGTATATATACACATACATACATATATATACACACACATATATATGTATGTATAGAAAGCAGCTGCTGTGTGATTCAAAAACCATGTAACATGGCAGTATAGTAAATAAAATGAGAAAAAAAAATAAAAAATAAAAACCAAAATACTAAAACTAAAACACAAACCATAAGCCTTGGTCAAAAAAGAAAATACCATTTAAAACCATCAATATCTCTATCTATACAATCCAATGTACAAAATCCCAAAGTGGTAAAGATATATAATGGGTATGATACCTTTAAAAGTTTTATAATATGCTGAAATAGCTTTTCCACATTGACAAACACTTATTAAAAGTTGAAAGTTGTGAAATCTAGAATACGTAACATCTCTGCTGTCTATTTAGAGTTTTGGCAACAGAACTGTGACATATATATAAAAAATAATTCCACATTTCTACTTGATGTCACATGAACATACAAGACAGTGAGGTATGTGAGGCTTTTCTTGAACAGAGTCCAGATGCTGAAGCATAGTGTACGATCAGCAGTCTAAAATGTGGCACTCAGGACTGGATTTATCAATACAGCTGTTGGGATTACAGATTTCAGTGTGCTGCCTTCCCTCCTGGCTATAGTGTGGTTTCATGGAAAATCTTCTCACTACGTAGGCATCTTTTTCCTGTTGCAGAATTGGCATTTTTTTAAAAAGAAAGATAAACACAGGGGAAATGATGTAGAAAATGTAATAGAAACGTAAAGAAAAAAGATGATATTTACCACCACATCACTGCACGACACAACACTTGTGCACATTTGCAATAGGTTTACCTGCCCCAGCAGCTATTCGAAAGGACAGGAACACAGGCTGCAGCAAGTTAGGGAAAAATAGAAGTTACATGTTTGAAATACACGTTTGGTTGTTGTTTTTGTTTTCTTTACAGTCAATAGTAAATACAACAAAAACTTCCCTATGACTGGAAACAAAATGTTGCAACAAGCTTTTTAATTAATCTAATTACAAAATGCACAAGGGAACAACATCATCTCCTCACAGATTTCTGCTCCCACTGAAACCTAAGGGAAAATTTTCCACAGATTTCTGTGGGAAGAGGTTCAGGTCCCATACACATATCCCTTTTGTAACGGTGCCACACCACTTTGGTGATGAAGGAAACAAAAACTGCTGTTTCTGAGCTGGCTGACCCAGAGCTTTTTGTTTACTGGATAAGACAGTATATGTTGCTCTATTTTAAAACCTTGGACGATTCTGGACCAAATGCCTTAAGTGCATTTTTCCTTAGAAAAGAATTCTCTATCTCACAAGAACTCTGACCATGGAATTAAATTGGGGGTATGTATTTTTGAGTTCAGATTTGCATGTACACATGCATCCACACATACAAGTACCCACTATCCCTCTCTGAACTATCATTCAAGAGCCTCAGTGCTGTTTTTAGGCTTTCAGAGGTTACCTCCTACTCCTCAATTGGCTTTTTTCAAAGAAAGCAAATACTCTGGTTTGTTGTATTTCTAACTTAGGTTTCCATCTGGTATCTTCAGCAAAGTAGACTGTAGAATTCAGGTATTTTATTAATTTCAACAGCTGGTTATTTATAGAATTCTTTATCCTTTTTCTATATTCTTTATATCACTTGTTTGAACATGGAACTGCCAATATGTTCTTTTACTAATAAGCACCTATGCATCAACCTAGTTGAAGCTATGCTTTGAAAGCATAGTTGATAACCCAATGAAATCACTTGTGTTTTGCTGGAAGAGTTTTAAGTGCACAGATGGCTGCTCCTCTTCACTTGCACCATATCCTGCTTCCATTCTAGCACCCGTCGTCTTGTCCTTCCATTTCTTACAAGCAGCTACTCTGAGATACAGACTGACTGAATTTGACTTTGAAACATTCTCAAGGTGTTACTTAAAAATAGGACAGAGATATAGCTGACTTACAATTAATAGAACTTAGTGCTTACATTCTCCTTCCTAATAAAAAACTTAGAAGACAAAAGGTTAAAATGTTAAATTTAATTACCTTGTGATCCCCCATGCAGACATTTGGCCCAATGTGGTCATATATTACTATCTTCTCATCATTTTCTGACTAGTTTAAAAAAAGCAGAACACAACAAAACACTAGTCAGTCCAAGAATTCTCAAGATTACACACACAGAAAGGAACATTGGAAATATTGTGCTAATAGGTGAAACCAGTTTCTGAATGAGGTGGTATTAACACATCTTTTGCTTGGCTTCTCCTGAGAAAGAATGTGTAAAATGAACTTTTATGCTCAGTATTGCTTGCAGTAATTCATGCAGTTTGCCTGCATAAAGAACCCCAGAGATCTCTGCACCTCCTCCCTACTGATGGGACCTTGGGATATATTCACTAACGCTGCGCTAAGTGAAATGAGTGACTCGTTGTTGCATTCCAGGCTTCTGCTGCAGAATGCAGCACATCTGGCAAGTCCTTTTTTGAGAACAACACAATTTTTATTGCATTAGATGAGATAAATGTTCTTTGAATTAAATGCAATCCATGTTGCCTTATAACAGTATTTGATTTCACCATATAGGGGATTTTAAATGTTCAGAGAGATGAATGATTATTTGCAGGTTATGAGCATAATCTTTAACCATTTCTCTGAGATAAATTTCTTCATCTGAAAAAAGCATTCAGTGATTTTAAGAAAAGCAGCAAATGACGGATGACATTCCTCCAGTCTCCATAATGAATTGCTTTCATTTTGTTCCATGTTGAACTTTACCCTTACACACTGACTCCTTTAGCATTTTTATCTTAATGAATAATAAAATGTACTCATCTTTCTACTGTTTGCAATAAAGGAGATTTGGAGGAGCTATTTTGATTCTCTAGCACAGTACTTCAGTAACAAATACAAATACATTACCATACAAAACAATTTCTTACTGTGCTTAACAATTTCTATTAGCTAATTAAATCTGTAATCTGCACACTCTCCAGCCTCTAATGCAATTGTAGAGGTGCTTTAAACTAGTTTGTGATACTAATTTATTTTGTAGGAAACAGCCAAGACTTTCTTATCTGTAATCAGTCAAGTTTGACTGGGCAATAACTTTATATAAACAGTAGCATTTAGGACTATAAAGTTAAAACTGAATTATCTTTAATGCAGTAAGGAAGCTTAAGGTCAGATTTACTTTACAGCACGGTTGTCTGCCAAAAATATAAAAACATAACCTTCTGCATTGTATGCATGAGCACTTTCCAATATTTCAAGATCATAATGCCACCAGCATCGGAAGTGGGGATACATTCATCAAAAGCGACTTGATAATTTACAAAGGCAGCATAAAATTGTGGATTTTCAACTGCATAATCTTTAGACAGATAAACAAATTACAGCAGTGCACAAGCAGAAACAATATACACTTGGCTGAGCATTCATTACTTCATGCGATCAGGCATCAGCGCAGCTCCCGAGCAGTGGGCAACCTTTGGTGGTTTAGGGCTCAGGAAGCATAAAATAACATGATGGTGAGGTAACCGACCATGGCATGATAGATGATGTTGCATGAAAGCTGTTTACAGCCCCATGTCAGTACAATCTGTAATGCCTACTGTGTAGCTGAACACACTGCACAGTGGCAATTTGTGCACCCTATCCTTTCTCTACCTAGGATTTAAATGCAGAATTACTGCAATTTTTGTTTGAAATAAAATATAGAATTGCCTAGGCAGAAAAAGAAACACTTTAATTGCCTATAAGAAAAATTAATACAGCAAAATAAATATCTGTGTAAAAATATTTGATAGTTATGACTGAAAAAATTCTTTAAAAATTCAGATACATTTATATTTTAAGGATTTGTTACAGTGTAATCAGTTAATTAAAATTTGCTTTTACATTCTTCAGAACTCCTTTTAAAGTTTCAAAGTATAGGTCTTTGCAGTGGAGTAAGTTCTTAATCAAGGCAAACACTGCTTCTTGTGTAGAACCACAGAAACCTGTAGGGCCATTTTGTCCTTTCCTCTATCAGTTCAGCATTCTTTTGTAAAGACTATTTTAATGAGGTTTTATGGGCCAGAATCCCAGTTTGGGGCTGGATAAACTAGCTCCTGTGCTGGTACAGACTCACTGAGTTCAAGCCCAGGCAGCACCTGTCTTTGCCTACGAGTGTCTGGAGATGGCCCGAACTGCCTGAGCACAATTTGCAAATGCAAAGCTCCAGAGACAGAGCTGTGTGCACTTTTAAAGGTGAGCTTTGAACGATCCAACTGATGGGGTTTCTGTTACATGGAGACTGGAAATTGTATCTGACCTCACGGATACAAATCAGTGCTCTAACTTTGTTTTCCCTTGTTTAATTTTCTTCCATTATATCCAAGTTATAGCCCTCTAGATAATCAGAAAGAATTCCTTTCCCTCTGTACTGTTTACACTCTTCAAGCTTTTGTGTACACTTCTATCTCCTTATTCATAGCTTTGGAAAAAAAAAAAAATCTTCCCTCCTTGGCCATTCTTTTCATGGTTTTAATCCTTTGTTCTTTAGGAATTTCATGGTTGCCAAGCACTATCGGTAACATTTTAGGTAAAGTCTCACTTTTTCACATGATATTTTTGTATAAGAAAAACAACACTGATTTTGACATTACTATTTGACTAGAAAGCCTGTATTGCCCTTAGGCTTCACTTTTTTTTTTACTGAATACTGCAGTACATGCATTGTCTAAAATTTTGGGTGAAATTTCATTATGTCATGCAGACACTTTTTACACACTAAAATGTGTGAGGAAGTGCATTGACTTGAAATTCAAGTAGCTGTGGAAAACACATTCCCAGTCTTTCTGTGAGTTATATACTGCAAAGCAAACAGTCTAATCACGAGATAAATAACCCTGATGAGAGAGAAAAAGAAGGTTATAAACTTCAGGAGAGCAAGTTTCAAGGGTGTAATTAATTTAAACTGGAAAAAAAAAAGCCATGGAGCTATAGAACATTGATTTACTTGGAAGATTATTTTCTGTAATTCACTCCCACTAAACTGCATTAATTATACATGAGCACACAGACAGACACATGACTTTTGGCAGTTTTGAGTTCAGTAAGTCTGTCAGTCATACAGTCTGGTCAGCAAGACAACCTCACTGCAGCACATCCATTTATGCAGCCATGGCCACCGCCAGCTGGCCAGCTCAGAACAGAGAGAAGTGGGAGAGATCTTGGATCACATCCCCATTTCCTGATCTGTTCTTGTCCCTTTAGAACAGCTGGCAGCCAGGGTCAGCAGGATGGGGGTCCAGGTGCCAGGAGCTCAGGGACAGAGGCAGTGGAAGCTGGCACAGGTAACCAGCTGACCTTGTCCAGTGCTTCCAAGAGAAGGAGGAGAGCAGAGTGGAACAAGAAGGAGAGAGCAAATGACAGAAAACTGGAAGGCTCCTGAACCATATTTAGATCATTTAACCTTGGAGAGAGCATCACCAACTAACCCTAACCCTATCTATAAACACTAAAATCCCAAGAGGAATTGCATGTTCTAGAAATATTGCACAAGCTTATCTCTAAGGCTCTAACAGAATGTCTAAATTTAATCACCTAACTGGTGTACCAAGTTAGGAGCCTACCTGCTGGAGACTACCCTCATTCAGGGGACAGCGATAGATTTGGCCTGTGTAGGACTTGATATATTCTTGAGAGTACCTTAGGAAATCTACTACTGGTAACTCAGGTGCCTCCAGCTATTGCTGTATAGATTTTTCTCTCAATTGCGTGACTCCTCAGCCAGCAGCCACTTGTACCTGCTCCTGTCTGCATCCCTGCTCCTGTCTGCATCCCTGCAGAGCCCTTGGTAGGGACAGTGTTGCTGCTTATGTCACTCTAGGGTGGACTTGGCTGGGGGACCAATGGGGATGTTTTATAGGGGCTTTTTATTTTCTGCTACTCTCTTTAAAGCAAGCAGTCAGTCTCCCAAGGCTGTGCATCCCTGCACAGAAGAGGCACAGGACAAAAGACAGCCAGTCACCTTTGGCAGCTCAGGTACCAAAAGAAGTGCTTGTGAAAACTTGTCTTTTAGTCACTGCCAGCAGCTTTATGGGGACAAATTCCCCTTTTCTTGGGTGCAAAGCACTGGAGGCACACCCCTCCATTTACTACCATGGTGTTCTGTCTCCAGCTCGGCAAGTGTTTGCTACAGGCAAACTCAAGGACAGAATCTTTCAGCCCTACCTGCCTTTGGTGCAGATAAATGCAGTGTGGAGGCACTGGGGGGGCTGCAGGTCTGTACTTACTTTCAGAATGAGCTCCTTGGCTGAGTGGGACATCAGGATTCTGTCGCACCAGGCTGGACATCTTGTGTTCATGTACTGCCTTCCCTGGCTAGAGTCCTCGCTGTAGGGATAACTGCAAACAAATCCCAACCACAACCATCAGTGACTCTTGGCAAAGCAGCCTGAAACCTCTGGCTCAAAGGGCCATACTACTTACAAAATTCCACTGCTGAAGAGCAGCTCTTCTAGACATTTGTACATGTTTATCTTTTTTTTCTCCTCCCTCTTTTCTTTTCATGTGCTCTTTCTCTATGTGTCTTCTCAGATCTGCAACTCTACTGTACAGTTAACAAGACACACAAAACTCTCACCTCCTACCTTGTGCTCGTGCATGTGAGAGTGTTTAAAGAGAGCAAACTCTTTATCTGTGTGGAAGAACAAAAATCAGTTTGACAACTTGAAAAGTAGACAAGAGACTATGGAAAATCTACATGCAGAAGTTGAAAAATGAAACCTAGGGGAAAAAAGTTCATCTTGTGTGATTTCTTTGCAGGATTCTCTCAAGGGGAGTTATCCAGGAATAATGTAACAGAAAACAGAATTCAGAGTGCTGGGATCACTGCAGCTGTACACAAACCTCTCCTGTATGGATTCTTTAAAGGTGACAGAAAGGAAGATAGGACAAGACAGCAGGCTTTGCAGGGGATTTCTGCAGAACCAAGGAATGAGGAATGTGGTTTAAAGAAAGTGATGCTGACTACATAAAATCCTGTACCTATGAAATTGTGTTAAGACAAAGTATCTTATTTTGTAAAGACATTTGAATAGAAGCAGATTAAATGACAGTTACACTCTGGGGCCATCATAAACATGCTATGACATCTCCAGTGCATTCTAACTTAGCTTTAAAGGGCAACAGAAAGTTTTTATTTTAATCTGTAGAATATAACTAGAGGTAACACACCTGTGAGCCCTTGGGCTGAGATCACCTGAAAGCACCTGAAGGGCAACCTCTGGCTCAGCCTCAACAAGCTGAGGTCAGAATTTTTCATGTCTCATCCAAATCTTCTCATCAGTTTACTATGACAGAACTTTGCATTGATGATGGCTCACCACTGTAAGGCCCACTGTTTTCTTAGACCATTTCCAAAATGGCATGTAGGGGTAGCTAAGAAGGGGTTTTGGAGAAACCCAGAGGGTTTGTGACACGCTCAACTTCTTGAATACTGGGCCTGCATTAATTGAAGTCTGCCCTTGATAGAAGTCTTAAAACCCCTAAACATCTACATATGTTTGTGTGAGTGTATTTGAAACAACATTTTCATTTTATTCTGCACCTCACTGAATTCATAAAGGAAATACTGAGGGTTTTCTGGTATGTGTCTTAAAATAAAATTTCTGGTATTGTAAAAAAAGAGTTTGCATGCTTGAAGAGAAACTTATTTACCATCCTGCTTGGTGTGATACTCTGAAATGGAGACATACAAATCTCTACCAAATGGATTTACAAGCTACACTGCCATTAAAAAGATTAGCCATGGCAAACATCCAAGAAAAGCGTACTGAACGTATTGGAACAAACCAGTGATCTCAGTATGTTTTCCACCTCATCAAACCTAACAAGACTCATTTTCAAAACATATTATGAGAATTCAATTTGCTGCTTCACTGACATACAGAAGTACAGCTTATTTCTGACTGTCTGTGAAATATTTTGATGATGTAATACTGTACTGGTAATAGAAGTTCTTTGTCTGAAACTTAAGGGTTGACTTTTTCTTGTAACCTCTTACTTTACTTACTCCAGAACCCCAGGTAACTGAAGCTACTTTTTATGAAATAAAGGTATAAGAATCAATCACATTTCATATAATCCTTCCTTTTACAGCACTAACTGCATGGCTTTTGAAATATGATGTTCCGTACCTGGAATGATCTGTTACTGCTATGTGTTAGAGCATTAAATCCTAGAGCCTATATTCTATGAAATGGTATTTATCAATTTGCTTTATTTATCTTAATGTTTTCGCAGGGTGAAAACTTCTGCCAGTTTTTCAAGGTCCTTAGCACTGATCACCCAGTCAAAAAGTTACTGTAGTTTACAAGTATCTTTGACAAATCAAATTTCTAATGGTTGGGACAGAGATGAAAATAAATGCTGCACAATTATCCAGACAAAATGACCTGTAGGTAATAATTTAATATAATAAAGCGAGGCAAGCTCTTCTTTTTATAAGAAAGAATCCTTTGAAGGAAGCAAGAAGCATGGAGTGTTCTGTCTCATTGCACTCCAGTGAATAAAGCTCCCTCCCTCCATCCCCGCTGGCGTGTGGAACTCCTAATCTCAGTGCAATGCTGACACTAACCTAACAAAAAATCCTAACATGATCCATGCCCCCAAAATCGGGAGAACTATTTGCTCTCCTCCTTCATGCTCTAGAGGGGTCACAAACACTTTGGAATAAGGAAAATCCTTTTGTAGATGGGCTCAAATAATGGTTATAACTAAATATGACTCAAAATTCCCATGAGGGTTTTTTTTTTTTTTGTGAATTTCTGGGTTGTAGGGATATTTTAGTTTATTATATACCACTGATCTTAAATGGATTTTAGCAAAAAAAAAGCTCTATTAGAGGTTTCTGGAATATAACTGTCACTGAGTAAGTTTTTGTGAAATATGCTGCTGAACGTATATTATTCCAGAACAAAACTTTTCAAATACCATACACCCCAGAGGCTGTCTCCATCATCCTGTTCCATAGCTAAGTGAACAGTGGCATGAAAATAGCATGACTGCTTCCAGAACCATCTGCATGTGAACTCTGAAGCTTTTGCTTTTTTGGAGTGTTTTTAAGGGTCTTGTCCCCAAGGATACTCTGGTGTCTTACATAATGTTACTTCTTTTGGATGTCTTCCCACCAGCTGGGAAGATTTGAACCCAGTCAGGAGTAGCAATGGAAGGAGGATCCTGCAGATGTGTGGGCATTTCAGGAGGGATGGTGATTCTGACGATGCTGCAGAATCAAGGACTCAAGAGCCTTGTTTCACTCAGCCCCGAGCCCGTGGCCAGGAGGCAGCAGCTGGGGGCTCCCAGCCCGGTCAGGGGAGCTCCTGCGGGAGAACAGCGCGGAGAGAAAGGCTCAGTGCTCCTCCTGCCTCCTCCACAGGCACTGCCCCGAGGGCAGGAGCCCTGAGGGGACCCAGGGAATACCTCTCCTTGCTTCAGTGGGGACCCAAGACACCGGGGTGCTGACAGCGCCTCTGCCTGACCGCTCACGTCTCATTCTTTCCAAGCTGCCTTCATGACTTCGCTTCTCCTTTCCTTCAACCCCACTTCTTGACTGCTTCCTTGCCATCAGGCATAAATAGTCTCTTAAAAATTACTGTGAATTTAAGCTTGTGTGCATGCCAAAAGCAAAACCATTCTTGTAATATCTTCTGAAAGGCATTAGGAATAAGACTATGATCAAGGGCATTAAATTAGATTTGTTTTGCTGACATCTCCAGCCTCTTTTAACACATTCACTCCAGGCAAGTAAGGAACTCCCAGTCCTTAATTCAAAACTTACTTAGCAGTTCTAGTTAACAGATTTTCTGATTTGTGAATTGTAGAAATAATTACAGATTTGATAAAAACAACTGCAGGTCTGGTAAAAAGAAATTCAAGGACTCTATACCAAATAATCAGAAGTTTAAAATTCCATTATCAGTCTACTGATGGGGAAGTACTGTGCCATCCTTCTGTGCTTCCATCATTACTTTTGATTATCAGGACAATGACTGTGGCAGAGAAAAAGGGAAAACCAGCTCTCCCTGTCCCATAATTAGACATGAAATTAGACGTGTTATTTTATTCCTTTCATTAGCATTCTGCCTCACAATTCTACCTTGTGTAATGCACAGAAAACAGTGATCTTGAGAATGAAAAGGGAGTGCTCATGTAAAAATGATGACGTAACAGATAAAGGCCTCTAGGTACCACTGAAACATAAATGATAAATAGATATAATGCTAACATGTACAGGTGCTATAGGTAAGGTAAGGCTGTACACACTTCTGTAGTATTTTGTACAGTCACACACTTTTTTACACACTATTACATCTATTTAAAAATACAATGGGGAAATGGGGAGTTCCCTGTGGAACAAATTTTATGCCCTATTTAAAACAGTGACAAAGTTGACCTTAACCACTCATGTTAGCAGGATAATAGCAAAAAGAAACTGTTATTCTCTGTGTATGCCAGCCAGCAGAATTATGCCCCTGGGTGATGCACAGACAGGCAGTTCTGGAGCATCCATGTGAAAAGCTTGCACAATTGATCTACCTCCAGTTGTTTAGGATTCACTCTTTCTCAAGATGCAGCTTCTACCACCCTATTTCCACCCTATTTCACAAACTTTTGTTTCAGTTACTTATTTAATCAGGATTACTGTCAGGTGGGTTTTCTGAATGAAATTTCCATCAGCATCATTCGTACAATGTTCAATATTGTTGAAATTTACCCAAACACTTTGATGAATTGCTAACCTACTCTGTTAATAAGGAGCAGGCTGTCCAATGAACTGCTGTTGTCAATAAGGATGAGAACTACTTGGCAACTGTTTGGGGAAAATAAACCATTAAGAGGGCCAGTAATATCAGAGCACTACTACTGTTGACAGGTATTGTCAGAGATGATTAGACACCTTTACAAAAATGCATACTGCAGGGTGAAAAGTCATCCAACATCATAAAGCATCCTGTCAGCAGTGCCTTAACTCAAAACACAAGCCAACAATGCTATATATATAAATGTCTCCTTAACTGGCATTCCCAGTTAGGAAAAACGCTCCTAACAAACTCTTCTCTTGTGTAGTGTGGATAAAATCTGTTAGTGAGATGGGTGAAATGTACTTTTGAACAGGGAAGGGGAGGAGGGCTGTTACCTGTAGCTGCCACAGGCACCCAGCGTGGGACGTGCCCCGTCCCCTCTGGGGACCCTGCCTTCCACCCATGGCAGCTGCACCAGCTGTGCCAGCACCCACCGGGCAACCCTGGGCAAAACTCAGCTCTTGCATCTGCTTCAGTCCACTAAAGGTCATTCTGAACAACTGTGCAGCCTGCATCTAGCTTCAAATGCAGATCATTTAGCAAACTTTATCATGTTTCAGGAAGTGGAAATGCCTCCTGTTCAAAAACTCCTTGTGCTCGCTCATCTGTCAATTGTCCCCACATTTTATATCACTGATTTTTTTATAATAAAAAATATTTGGGATGGGATAGAACTATAAAGCATCAATGAAAACCGAGCTTTTTATGGCAAGAGTTCAGAGACTTTTGATTTAGTTTGTTTTTGAACTTAGGTATGAGTACTCACATTTACTAAATATTTTCTCACTTTTAGGTCTTTCTATTTACGTATGACATTGACAGAGAACTTCAAAGGGAGAAAAACCCCAGCCACTCTTCATCAGAAAATTATTTACTATTTTCATATTTTCTGAGAAAATGTTGGATCAATTTACCTTCAGCTCTGGCATGCTCTCAGATTGTCTAAGATACTTTTACCTTAAGAAAGGATGGTGAATGTGTACTGCCAATAAAACCTTTGGGTGCTCTGAAAGTTTTAAGGCCAAAGATATAAGTAAAAATATTTTGATATTTTTAATTTACAGTCAGCATTAGTGTAAGCTGGTACATAAGTGTGATTTCAACAAAATGCCATTCAACCAATCAAAGGGTGACATCTCATTTTTTGTCAGCTACCAGAGTGTTAGTTTCTTTCTCAAAACTGAATTAACATTTTTTATTTCCTTGAACCTGAAAGAAAGAGTTGGATTCCCTAGATCTCTTCCTAACAAATGACCCCATCTAATTTATCTTCATGTGTTCATCTTAGGCAGCAGATCGAAGCTAAGCAGTTGGACACATTGCTGTTTGAATGAGGTTATCTGCTTCCTAGGCACCAAAACTCTAACAAGCCTTGGTGATGCTCTGCGAGCCAACTGGCCACGATACGTGTCTCACTTCAGCCAAATCAGGAGGGCAAACAGAGCCCTGCAAACACAGTAGTTACAGAGCAAAGTGTTAAACAGCTGCTACTTGCACAGGCTACACTAACACCATGGTGATAGTACCAACAATTGGAGTCAAAGGTGACAATGGGACGGGGGGGTCACCCGTGCGAACCAGCAGCAAAGGGCAGGATGGGTAAACAGGACTGGAGCCCTGAGTCTGGGCACAACACAGAACAGGAGGGGAAACAACATGGCATTTTTATCAGAATCCTTTTTTTATGGATTTATGCTGGGCATATTGCTTCTTGGCTTAACACTCTTCTTTGGAAAATACTGGTCTGTAATGTGCTTCAGAGCGAGCATTCCTGTATCACCACTGTCACAGGACCTTTTTCATTTAAAAAAACCACAAAACCCAGAGCCTGGTTTGGTTTTTTTTCAGAGAGCATAGCATGATGCACCCCTTCACCTTCTGTGAAGAACACTGACCCAGGACGCTCTCCATAGTGAACATCTCCCCTCACTGCTGAAAACCACCCTGGGGCCAAACCCTGGTGATGAGCAGGACACGCTGCTGCTCGCTGCGCTGCCAGGACCTGCCCGGGAGCAGGGGCTGACACACAGCTGATGGCTACAGGCACACTGCCCTGCTCTTTGACCCCAGAGCTGTGGGGAGGCCCAGCTGGCAAAAAGGGACTATTTGGCAATACTAAAATGGATTATTAGTGCCTCAGCAAGTGAACACTGAGTGATGCACTCGATTACTTTAATAACAGTAATGCTGTACCCCACAGAAAGTATGCAATACTGCTACTATTACAAGTGGATAAATGGAATTATGAATAATGTTGGGCTTGTTGGGAAGGATCCAGTGCTGAATTGTTGCACAAGAACAGCCTGATGTTACTATAAATGACTGTTACTGAGTTTGATGCCTTTCTGGGAATATGCCTACCTGTACTTCTCAAAAATACATTACTTTGTGGCTAAAATTTACAAAGTCTCATATTGGAAAAAAATAAGGAACCTGAGGCAAGAAATAGGTCAGGGTTCAGGCTCCAAACTACTGGGCTTTTCAGCAGTACATTCAGATGGGACAGCATGGCTGACAGCAAAGAACATAAGCTCTTTAGAATATGCTTTATTTTCTGCTTGCAGCATGGTCTGTAGTCCTTAACTTACACATGGTGTAGAGTAATTCTTTGAAACTTTTTTAGTTCATTGGTTTTCCTTTCTTTTCCCCTTTGCTACAATTCTTTAAACCAAACCTTGTGTAATGCTCTCCAGTTTCTCACAAAATAAACACCCAATTTCAATTTTGAAAATTGAGAATTGCACTAGTTTAATGTGAGTAGAAACATGGAGGCAAGATCTGTCTGAAAAAACATTGTAATGATTAAATTCTATTTATTTTGGAGGAAATGACAGCTGTCTCTGCTTCCAGCTGGGAAGTTTCTGCGCTTCAGCCTTAGATGTTGGGAAGCACCCAGACAACTGCATCATGTCAGGTGGGAATTTGTTCCTTGGGGACTGAGAGATCCATGGGTGATTTCAGATATCTCACTAATACCTGGAAGGTGTTTTATACTGCATGAGGGAGTCTGAAGTATTTCTGTTCAGTGGAAAACACTTCTTAATTGACCAAAAAAAAAATATTCATGTTATGGAAGTAACTGATAATGCAAGCATAAAAATAACCTAGGGCTTTTTAATCTGAGTGCCTAACTCCCCTTCTGTGAGACAACAGGACCCATTACAGCAGCATCACTGAGGAGGTGTTCTAGGAAATGAGATTCCCGCCTGCTTCAGGAGTGCTGCCCTGCCCTGTCTGTATGATCCAAGAACACACAGAGAGCCAGTGAGAACACTGGAAAAGAAGGGCAGCCTGTTGACACATAAACCATCATCTTGTCCTTTCATTTCACACCCCAGGGTGAGCCTGGGGCTCTGCAATGGCACCCAGAGGTTCTGCTCTGAACGGTCTCTGCAGAAGGGAGAGAACAAGGGAGCGCTCTGAGCTTTGCTTCATGCAGAGCAGGCTGGCTCAGTGCAAATCAGAGCAGAAAAATACATGTGTCATGCAACCTTCTAGAACAGAGAAGGGTCATGGGACAAAATACAAGGTAGGGAAAAATATTTTATGGACTAAATAAGATTTTTGCAGAATAGTGAACCAGTGCTAGAGAGAATTCCAAATGAGGAACACACTGCCGAGAATAAATGATTTTCAACCTGTCTCCTGCTCAGAGGCATCAAAAGCCAAGACACTGCCAGTGCAGAGGGTCTGCTTGAGACAAATATCACACAGAGGGTATCTAAGACACAAACATATGTCCAACCAGTAAATTACATGACAGCCTAATTCAACAACAAACAAGAATAGGTCACTTTAAGAGAATGATTAATACATGAGATTGCTGTGCATGCAGCCTTATCTGAGAGCAAACCTTGTATGTGGGTGTGAACTCTTGCTAAAGTCAGCTCCTATCTTTGCTGTACAACAGCTGCAGGAATAATTATAATAATTAATGGAGAGCAGTGATAAAGGTAACAATTGCCCACCTGTATATTGACAGACTATGATGCCTTTACTTCTTTTTTTCACACCTCCTGCCTTTTGCAGCGATTGCTGACTGCCGTGAAGCCCTTTGCAGCCTCACACTGGGCTGTTTGCTCAGAGCCAGACTGGTCAGGCTGTGAAGTGACAGAGCTTACAGAGTTTAAAATTCTAAATTGCATTTAGTCTCCAGTGGCTTGGGTTGCTATGGGCTACACCAGATCACAGAGGGTAACAGGATGAAAACATGAATATTCACTATATAAATAAAAGACCTCAAAATATAGGAATACAGAAGTGGGTGAACAATGTCTGTTAATAATTTCTCTGTTGGAAAGATTTTTTACGGGTTGCCTAACACAGCAGACCTGCCATATATAGCCTGTGGTTTCTCTTTGAACTGTGGCTTCCTTCCCAGGCTGCCCTGACCTTTGGCACATCTCAGCAGGACAGAGGAAGGGTCTGTGAGGGAAGGGTGGGCTCTGGAGGGCCAGAGGGATGCCTGGCCCATCCTGCCACTGCCCTGGTCTCCAAGGACCCTGGACAGAAGGTGGGTGGGAGGCCCTGTGGACAGAGCAGCAGCAGATCTGGGTGCAGAGCAGGTGGGATAAGCCTCGTTTCTCTGGAAATTCATTCACTGCATCCCTGGCATGCTCCCCTGGGCATGGGCATACAGGGTGGTGAGCTGACATGGCTCAGGAACATACACTAACGAATCAAAAGGAACTCAGAGCTGAAGAGGAGTTCAGAAAATGCTTTAGGGCTGCTGAACAGAGAGGAGATAACTGACAGGCCTGCAGATGCTGTCAGTGCTATAAAATCACAGAATGAAGGAATGGTTTGGGGAGGAGGAGCCCTTGAGCTCAGTCAAGGCTTTGTTCTAGATGGTTCTAAGGGGTGATCCTCCCTCTGCACCACAGCACGATGGTCACCTATGGCAGGAGGAAGGATACACTGCAGACCAAGCAGATATTTGGTCTTAAATGACAGTATTGCACTGGGGAAGAACAACAGATTAGTTTTGAGTTCCCTAAGTATGCCTGCACAGAGGCTATTTTCAGATGTGGCTATAGGAGAGCTCAGAAGTGGCTCTCCGATCCTTCCCACATTCAAAGTTAACTAAAAGTCCTGAAGCTAATGTGCAATAAGACAGAGTCTGTCAAGACCCTGTGGAAACTCCTTTGCATATGTAGGAACATTAATTCACTGTGCTGCCTTAATACCATTCCATTTACAAATACAAATTCTATTTGTAACCATAAATCTCATAGAAGTATTACATAAATAATTATTCCTACCTATGAAAACATGTATGATTAAAAATAGTAATGTATTTCTCTTAAAAATACATTACTGAGCCTGTGGCCGTGCAAGTACCACAGGATGGGCAATAGGATGTCCTTGCCTCATGACACAGGTAACTAGGAGGGATAGGTGAAAAAAGCATCCTAATATAATGCCAGTTTTCTCTTTATACATACATGCCATCTTTCAGTACATTATTTTTTTTTTTACCATTTCTCACTGTTACTTTTATCTAGTTGTTAAGAAGGAAACAGAGTGAGTAGAACTAAAACACACAGAGGCTACTCCCACCTAATTTCTGATCTCTGCTTGAGAGGAGCATGACACTGAAAAGCTCTTACAGAGTGATCTGAAGAAGCTGAAAACTATTCATGGAACGATGTATTTTTGGCAAGCGTTGCCCTGGCTAAAAGAACTAATGCTGGAGAAATGAAGTAGAAGAGCATGTATGGTATAAAAATTGTTATCACTTCCCCTCACCTTCATCTACCCTGACCAGATACATGGGATGTAGACACCCTGCTGGTCTACTGTTACCATAATCAATAAGGAGAATTTAGAGTGGTGGTAACTCCGTGCATACTTCCAGTGTCCCGGGGGATCAATACAAATCAGCATCGCAGCTGGCTGGTGAGAAGTAATGAGATTATGATCACAAAAGGCAAGCTTCCCAAATTTTTTCCTAGTGTATGCCAAAATATCATACTTCTCTATCTGTCCATGAAGCATAAAATAGTATTTAAACATATTATATCTATTAATAAAAAAAGTATATAAAAAGCATAGTTTTATCTGCCTTTTTTCTACTATTTTTTGAGTATTTTCTTTGTGAATGGAGTATTTCTTTCCCTTGAAAGCAACTAAGATTTGACTTCCTCACTCTTGGAAAGTGTGTAAATGCACTTGTAAAATGTAATTGTATAAAATGGCACCAAATCTTCCACAGATTTCTCCTGAACAGGACTGCCATTTGCAAAAAGCTTGGTTTTGTATGATAGCAATAGTTGTCCATTCATGGCTAAAACACCTCAGGGATACCTCTGACTAAAATCATGCATGTGTATTAAGTCAGGCAATTTATTCTATCAGTCTTAAGTATTTATGTGATGTTTACTGAAACTGAAAAAGCAGAATCTAAGTTCCTGCCCTCTTTCCTGATACCCCTCTTGGATTTCCCTGAGTGATGGCAGTAGGCTCCACACTCCCAGCTGACTGCACTCCTGCTCACTGCTCGCAGTCATCAAACAGCTTGAGCCAAAGACTGTCTTTATGGTTGCAATAATGTCATTTAACAGGTGGTCTGGGCCCAGTGCTTAAAAGTCCTTCCACATCTCTGAGCACACAATCCTGCCGGGTCTGTTTTAAGAGCAGCTATAAAAGACAGCATCAGCGGAGCCCGAATGATGAGCTACGGAGCACTACTGGCATGTGGTTTATTAGTGATGGAGGGGATGTGGGGAGAATAAACAACCATGAAAGGAAGAGAGATCATTATAATTTCTGCAATAAATACGGGAACATTCACATTCTACCAACATTGCAAGCAACAATTATGTTGTAGCTAGTTAAATAAATGGATTATATATGATTCTTACCTGGGAGGAAATGAGATGTCCAGTTCATACAATCTGTCTTTAAAGACTGACAGCTCTCTGTCAAATTCTAAAAGCTATAAAAGATAGAAATAAATGCATTCACTTTTTAATGTGGAACTGCAGCAATTTAAAGATACTACGTTATATAAAAGGAAAGAGAAAGAGACTATGATCACACAGAGCTTGAGGTACAGCCTTCATAGAATTCTTTTTATAATACAGTGCAAACCCATCTGGACTATTTTGGTACATGAACAGTGCTTTGAGAAAAGTGTTGAAAACATTCATTTTTCTCAGTGAAAGTCATAACACTGGCTCTTCACAGCACTGACCTGTAAGTGCACTTATACCACAAGAAGGCTACATTTCTTGAAACTTCATTATCAATCTTTTCAGAGATAAACCAGACTAACATTAAGAAAGAACAGCAAACTGATACGCTAACCAGCCCATGAGAATGTCACTGAAATGCATCACATTACTCTGCATTGTCTTTAGTGCGGATAAGCAGGTACAACAATCACAAGGATGGGCATATCACTCTTCCCAAGCATAGCTTGGAGTTCCTGGACATCTATTGTGGATGGTGCAAGGCAGACAGCAGGCGCAGGGATATGTGACAGCAGGTAAAGGGTGTTCCCGGGCAGCAGCAGAAAGCACCAGAAGCAGGTCTTTAACAGAGATGTTCCTAAGTCTAGATTTCATGTAAAAATACTGGTCCCAGTCACGTTTGTTTTCCCCTGGACCTCTACAGTGAGAATAAATATCCACAGTCTTTGTTCATAAACACAAACCCACTCACAACAGCTGAATGATATTTGTCCCATTAAACCCATAACTGTTCTGATGGACACAAATGGTCTTGCTCCAGAACGCTGCTGGGGTGCAGCCCAATGTCCCAGGGAGCTGCAAGGTAAAGACAAAAGCTCATCACCCCCATGGTGCTGGCCCTGGCTCTGTCCAGCATCCCGGCACTGTCCCGCGCCACGGCGGTGTTTGCCCACCGTCCATTAATCATGTTCCATCTCACAGCTGTGCTGATACCATTGTATGAATGGCAGAGGTTCCCAAAGAAATTAGATCGTGTCCCCCTTTCCCCTCTGTCACCTCATAAATCATTCCTGAAATGTGCAATTAGCAGCTACTTGTACACATTAATTATCTGTGTGAAAAGCAGCTACCTGAACCACCTGCACTGCTGATTAGCTCCCTCTCCACGGCTCACCCAGCTCTCCCCAGCCTCTCCTGCCATGCTGCCATATGTAGGTACCTTCACATGAAGATGCCAGGTGATGGGCAGCTTTCCCTGCTTTAGCTCATTCCACACCGAATTCTGTGACAGTATGCTGGAAAAGGTTCTGCAATACCAATAACTGCGAAAATTTGTGCTTGTTTTATGAACTGATTCAAAGCCTGAGAATTCAGTGTTTGGATAAGTGTTTTGAAATATCTGTGTAGAAATTTACAGTATGTATCTAATATTATACTCAATCCTAAAAGTGTTGGAGCTGGTTCAGCAGTCACTGGTCTAACTGAAGCGATCTCAACATACTTTAATAAATGGATATTTCCATCACCATGAATGCTTCCAGACTGTGATTCTGTATTTCAGAAAGCAGAACAGATTGGTAGCCACAATACATACACACTGGCAATGAAAACAAATGTTACCATCCCTTTCCTGCTCCAAATGCCTCCACCTTAAAGGTATCAACCACCCTAAGTGAATCTGGGATAGGAAAACAAGCTGCCATCCCCAGTTAAAGCTATTAATTGAAATGTACGTCTATACATGTTTCCTACTGTTCCAAGTAAACAGCTCAGCCTAGGGAAGGGGAGGCTGAGAAAGGCTGTTTCTGAAGTGTTAAACTGAGAGGACTGAATGAAAGAACAATGCTCCACAGAACACAATGGTATAAATTACTCATGGGCATCCCAGGGGTTGGCAAAGTTCAATAGATGCATTGTCCTCTCACACCAATTCACATTTTCAAGATTTTATACATTCAAATTGTTCTTGCTATGATGATATTTGCAAACTCAGTGAGGGCTGGGGTTTAGAGGACTAAGCATTTGGAGGTGCATTATTATCCACAGAAGTTTCTGCTGTGTTTGTTTGCTGCAGTTGTGTAGGCAGTGTCTGTGCTATGCAGATGAGCTGCTGACACTGGTGACAGATAACAGAAACAAGGCAGCATTGTGTACTGTGCTCTCAGTTTCCCGAGTTTCCCCAGGTAAAGGGACAGCTTCAACCTGAATCCAAAGCCCAACTAGGTGCCTACAAGGATTTAGAAATGCTCATGGTGGAGAATTCATCCTGCCATGTAAAACAGCCGAATATTTTTATTGGATTATTTGCAAAAGCTTTTAATTCCTGCTAGTTAGTAAATAATTACTTTACAAATTATTTTTTCCTAGTTATTAAGTGTGTTACAGTACCCGTAACCTTCTGTCCAAAGACATCCACTAGGTGTGCAGACAGACACCTGCTCGCTCTTGGGAGGGCAAGGACAGGTTATCTGTGTGCCCAGGGCTGAGCAGTGGGAACCCCCGAGAACCTCTCTGGCTTTACCCAGCAGCACTGCAGGCAGAGAGGAGAGGAACAGAAGAGATGAAAGCCTGAACTGTGCATTTTGGGAAAATTGCAGCCATTCTTTTCAGTAGCAGAGCATGTTTTAACTATTATTTTTTGGTGTGAAAAGCACCTGTATTATCATTTAAGCCTGTACTCTCAAAATGCAAGATTTTTGATACAAATGCAAGGTGTTCACTGGGTCTTGTTACAAACAACTACAAATGTCATTTGCCATGAAAGCAACTTTAGCAAGAGAAGGCACAGGGCCTGACACGAGCATCAGTCAATTTTATCTACTTTAAGACAGGTACATGGGTGCCTGGAGCAACTTGGCATGACAGAAAATGAATGAAAATTAACAAGATGATACTGAGGAGCAGTCAGAACTTCACAGGGTAATGTCTTTACTTTTAAAGCATCTAACATGGTCTTTAAAATACCCCACCTTCAGCACACTCCTTTCATGGCAATTTCACCACAAACTGCTCACTCATTTCCATACTGTACACTATTCAGCACCATGAATAATGTCATTGCTGAACAGGAAACATGAGTATGTCTGTCACTCTAAATGCCTTAAGAATTATAAAAAAGCTCAAACGCTAAAAATCAATATATTATTCTATTTCATTTACTCATAATAAGATCATCCTTAAGAACCAAATCTTTAAGGTGTTACATGACACGCTGTGGTAATTTGAGCAAATACACAGAGATTTCGAAATGCTGTGACTGGCAGATCATTCCAGAATTATATGTCATAGGCAGTTTTCAGAAGACTCTTTTTCTTCTCCAAACTGGGTTTCACCAATGTATTTATACCTAAATAAGAGTGAAGATGATGCAGGGTCTATGTTTTATCTGATCCAACACCATGTTGATGATATTACATCAAGATGTTTGCTCTACAACGTCCAGTGACCAGCCCAACAGGGATGTTTGATTAACACCTGAATGAAAATCCATCCATCATCCATCCATCCATCATCCATCCATCCATCATCCATCCATCCATTCCTCCATCCATTCCTCCATCTATCCATCCATCATCCATCCATCCATCCATCCATCCATCCATCATCCATCATCCATCCATCCATCATCCATCCATCATCCATCCATCCATTCCTCCATCCATCCATCCATCCATCCATCCATCCATCATCCATTCCTCCATCCATCCATCCATCCATCCATCCATCCATCATCCATTCCTCCATCCATCCATCCATCCATCATCCATCCATCCATCATCCATCCATCCATCCATCCATCCATCCATCCATCATCCATCCATCCATCCATCATCCATCCATCATCCATCCATCATCCATCCATCATCCATCCATCCATCCATCCATCCATCTATCCATCATCCATCCATCCATCATCCATCCATCCATCCATTCCTCCATCATCCATCCATCAGCCATCCATCAGCCATCCATCCATTCCTCCATCCATCCATCCATCCATCATCCATCCATCCATCATCCATCCATCCATCCATCCATCCATCATCCATCATCCATCCATCCATCCATCCATCCATCATCCATCCATCCATCCATCCATCATCCATCCATCCATCCATCCATCCATCCATCCATCCATCATCCATCATCCATCCATCCATCCATCCATCCATCATCCATCCATCCATCCATCATCCATCCATCATCCATCATCCATCATCCATCCATCATCCATCCATCATCCATCCATCATCCATCCATCATCCATCCATCCATCAGCCATCCATCCATCCATCATCCATCCATCCATCCATCCATCATCCATTCCTCCATCATCCATCCATCAGCCATCCATCCATCATCCATCCATCCATCCATCCATCCATCCATCCATCCATCCATCCATCCATCCATCCATCCATCATCCATCCATCCAGTGTATCAATAGTTAGCTACTACCTGGGAACCACTGTAACCCCACACTGCAGGGAATGCAACCAGGCAGTATGTGCAGGAATGACTGCATTTGCAGTAAAGGGTATTTCCTATTTAATTTGAGGACAATTAAAAGCATTCAGAACCGACGGCTGTGTCAGCTGCAGTGCCCATCACCTCCAAAGGGAATTATCAGAACTGCTGGTTTTCTAGGGTGCTGTGTATCCTGTAAAAACTGCTGAAGGGAGTCTCAGTTTTTGCTCCCTTTTTCTTGGCAGCACGGCAACGTGCATTTATGTGCCAGGGTGGAGGAGAAAGCAATGCACAAAATTCCAGATTTCTACATTACGCAGCTTGACAGTAATCAAAAGGTTTTAAGAGTTTAGGCAGTTGCAGAAACCAAGGTTCTGCTTGCTTCAATTTAAAGCAATGAGGCACTAGTAAAAGGTCAGCATCTCTTGGGTACACTGCAATGGGCCACCTTGGCTAAAATCATACACATATGAACCCCTTCAAACAGGGCAACTTAATTCAGTCATTGGAGTAGAACAACGGCAATTACTCATCAAGACCTACAGACCAAAGTCAGAGCACTGGTAGATCAGGAGGTGATATTAGCAGCATTTATCAAATCCATCTGCAGGGCCCACAAGAGAATTCACAGCTGTGAAAGGGAAATGAAGTTTCAGACCAAAAAGAGGAGATGAACATAAAGAAATGACCTCAGAGAATTAAAACATGTGGACCCTAGTCACCATAACCTCCTTTGTCAGCCTTGTGGAGAACACTTTCTTTTCAAGATACTTTGGAAAGACAGTAATTTTATCTGGAAATATGGCCAGTGGAAATGCTGATCCTTCCCACTTATCCATGAAAATGGTGTACACAACTCTACCTGATTTTAAAGCTACTTCTTTCTCTAACAAAAAATATGTAAAATGATCTCTTACTATATACTTTGAATCTTAATCTTCTTTCTTTCATTGCCAGTCTTTAACATCACATTTCACAAAAAAACCCCAAATCATTGAATATAAATGTACCACTTATGCTGTATTTGTATAATATTGTACTTCTGTACAGATCTATATATCCTGAATGGCTGTGCTGTCAAATCACAAACACCCACATAAATGCGGATCTATGGCACACAGAGCAATGGCACCAAAGAGATTGTTCTCAGCATTAGGGGGGTGAGGCACAGCAATGCACAGCTAGCAGCACTGAGGGCTGACCCCACTGCTATGGATAAGCTGGGTTTTTTTACATTATTACAAATTACAGTCGAACACGCTGCTAACAGTTTCAAGGGCTCAGCCTCTCCTCTGTTCTGCAACATGCAGCAGAGAATCCAGATCTTATCCTGTGAGACTTTTGTTACTTGAAAAAAACATCAGAAACCAAAACCTGTTGTACTTAGGAGATTAGTTCTCAATGTGAAGACTGAGTATATGTAAAGGATAAACTAGTTAAGAAGCCAAAAGCAGGGACACAGATCAAGCCCGGGTTTCCACTCGTGCAGCAGCACTGAACTTTCTGCTGACCACAGAAGCTTCTTCCACACCCCAAGGGCTCCTTGTCCAAACGCTGCCCTGCAGCAGTGAACTGTGAACATCCCATCCCTCAGCTGCCCAGCAGAGCCTGGAGCACCCGAGAGGAGCCCCAGAGAGCACAGCCCCCATGCCCTGTGCTGCAGCCCAGCTCCTCCAGTGGCAGGATCTGCTCTCTGGTACATCAGCCTGACGTGGAGGCAGCGTGGCCCACAGGTGACTACCAGCAGCTCACAGCTCAACACGTGCCTGCCATTTTCTGACGGGAAAAATGCATTTTCTTGCTCACTCTCCTGGGATTCCAGTGCTTACCTCGAATTAAAAGAAAATTGACTCTGGAAAAACGCATTCATGCCAATTGCCATTTTCACAACTTTGCTGGGACAGACACTAAATATTATTGCACTAATTCATACACCGTGCACAACAGCTTGTGACAAAGCTCCTTCAAACTGCCAAGAATGACTTGAGTGTATGCTGTCTTTAAAACCAGAAGATTTTAATTAGGAATATCCTGCTTGCAAATATCACACACTCAATGGATTATTTCATTAAACTTTATATATCTGTTACTATGAAACATCGGTTTGTCCACTTGCAAGTCCAAATCACCATGCACTACCCTGTTACACAGTTACTTGTGAGCTGCAATTTGGCAAAAGCATGAAATACGGAGAACACAGTTTTAGTATTACTTGTAGAGTACTTAAAAATGGAATTTTCTTGAGGAACAACTATGAAATGTTTCTTACTTGGGCAAAACTCCCACTGTGGGTTGAAGATTCCCCCAGGCTTGGCTGGCATGAGTGTCTTGGGGAACAGGCAGAGGTATATCATATATATCATATATCATATATTATATCTCATATATCATATATCTCATATTTCATATCTCATATTTCACATCTCATATCTCATATATAATATCTCATATCACATATATCATATCTCATATCTCATATATCATATGCTGGGTGTGTGGGGAGCTCCAGTCATTCACCCTGCCATCCTCACAGAGAGTCAGGCACCTCTCAAGGTCACTGGGAATTTCAGACACCCAACACTGAGGTGCTGCTCTTCCAGCAGGGACTCAAAGGGGTGCCCTCCTTGTGTGGGGCTGCGTGGTGCCAGCGGGTGCTGGGGCAGCCAGGCAGGGCACAGCTCCTGCCCAGCTGGGCTCTGCAGCTGCCACAGCTGGCAGCGAGGGCTGCCGGAGCCTGGGCTTCCCCCACCTATGTCACAAAAATACAGACAAACCTCAGACCAGGGACCAGAACTCACCTCTCCATTCTTGCAACTGGGTACCCCACTCTCATCTCTAGCTGTGCCTTTTGTATGAAACTGTCCTCAAGTATAGCTTTTCAAGTTAAATGTGGTATTTGCTTTTCTCTGTGCAATCCTGTGTGCAGGCATTCATCTGGGAAGTTACCAGGGGCACCTGGAGAACGCCAGAGGATTGAGCTACTGCAGAGAGACGGTGAAAAAACAACTAAGCACCTTTCCATTTTTATTTGTCTTGCCACAGATTTCAGGCAAGATGTGGAAGCTTGGGTATGGTGCTTGTGTGCACAAATATTAACTGCAAGGGATGTTGGTGAGATCCATAAACCTGTGGACTGCAATGCAGGTGCAAACATTGCCTCCCTGGATATTCTCTTCCATGTCACACAGGTTAAAAAGAGCCAAAGCACATTAGCAGATCGTACTACAGGCTGGATTACAGAGTGCAAATACAGATGCTGGACCTACTCTTTGGGCTAGACTTAATCAAAAACCAATGCCTAAAAATATAAATATATCACAGTACACCTGAATTATCTTTAGGCCATACAGCAGCTCTATAGAATAGGATGGGGGAAAGGTAATGAAATTATATTTGTAACTTTGTGCTGTGGACAAATTTTACACCTGAATAATTCATCTATTTTAAGCTTGCAATAAACAGCTAACCCAACACATCTGGATTGACTTATTTGTGAAATCTGGACTTACATTTATGTTTTCCTAATGAGAACAATTTATTGGCACTATTTCCTGTCTCTGTAATTTCTCATTTTGCAGTTTATCCGGCGGCATATCAACTAATGGTCAATTTAAGCAAATGCAATTCTAAACGCAGGAATGCTGCTTCTGAATAAAGAAACAGAGCATGAAGCCATTTTCCTACTAACACTTTATGAAAATCAGGCATCTCAGATGACTGTCTTGAATAAAAAAAGCAGTTTCAGGGTAGGCAGGATTTCCACATGACCAGTCTGAGGTAGCAATGGTCCTAAGCAATCAATTTCCTTTCTCTACCCTAATTTGCCCTTATACATCATATTCAAGATTTTATCTGGACAGGGGCTGGTTGGCTCAGTGGATAAACCTCTGCCTTTTCACCTCTGGGATCATGGTTCAAGTCATACCCTGATGAAATGCACTTGATCGTCCTAATCTAGTTCCTAGTGGACAGTATTCCCATTATCTTTAAAAGGGTCAGAGCCAAGGCCATTGGGAAGAGTGCATTGTGCTGTATCTTGGCTGTTGATTAATACATTTTCAGTGACACCAGATCCTTAATCTTCATAAGCATACATATTCTCACAAAAATCTTAATAGAGGTCCCTTGCAGACTATATCTTCTGCTCAATTTGTGTATCATTTCAGGATTTCACGATTTCCTGGGGATACACCCACACCCCCCACAATAAATTGCTTAAAATGTACAAGTATGTTTGCCTGAACTGTTTGCAGTAACATTTCGAAGTTAACTAGCATGATAACGGATCGTAACTCTAAATCACTACTTCTCAGAGGGAAAACAAGACCTTTAACTCAATCTGTTCTTACAGCACATTATAATTTTCTTCCCATACCATATCAGTTGAGGCTGAACACACAGAGAATAAAGGGAATTTATTCTGTGATGGGAAACCGAGTCAGAACGTACTCTCCATAGGAGAGTTTGTCCTCTGCACCAAGAATGCTGCTGCACAATTAAAGAAATAGAACCACTTCCATTTCATGAACATCCAGGCTGGGAATCACTGGGCTTTTCAGCATAAGATTTTGGATCTGGTTTGGAATGAATGCTGGTACACCACCAGTGCCCTCTGAACCCTCTGGTGATCCTGTAGCTGGGTGCAGCAGCTCCCTTGGGCTAATCCTTCTGCCCCCAAGCAGCCCAGCCCAGGGATGGACAAGGGCTCAGTGTTTCTGTGGGAGATGGGCCTGGGGGGGCAGCAGAATGCAGGACCACCAGGGCAAGCACGGCTTCACTTGCTTGAAGTTCACTTGTCACCAGCTTCCACAAAGATCAACAGAAAAAAGAGATCACGATTTTAGCAGGAATATCATCAGGTTCCACTCTTAAGACAATTAATTCACTCATCACTTTTACTACACAGCTGTGGTCAAAATCCTAAGGACAGTGCATTAGCTTTTACCTGGATTGATTCTTTAATACAGATCATAGGAAAGACAGGAATGTAGGTACCATTCCTCAGTTCTAATTGTAGTTAAAGGCTATAAAATGATTCCTGATGATTAAATCATTCCTCTGTAGTCATTACAGGTTTTTACATTATTACTATATATTTATTTAATTGACTACTGAAGAAATACGATACAGCTTGTGGTTCTTTGGTACAAGTCAATAACCTGATTATATTTTTTTCATTACATAATTACCCTTGGCTTGATTTTCTTTTGATTGTTTTGAAATTAAGAGGGAACTCCTTTTGAAAAAAAGCCCACTTATAGCTTGATCTATCGCAAACAATTAAAGAATCTGCAAATACCTGGTAAAAGTGTAGGTTTATTCAAGAACCCCCTGCCCCTCTCCTAGAAGCACTGGCATGCTGATTTTTATCACTTAAGGGCTAGAAAGCCAAAGCTACGAGCGTGTTTTGTGTGAGTGACGTGCTGGTGAGGCAGGGTGAGCTCAGCAGCGTGGGCAGCACTGCAGACCCCATCAGGAAATCCAGGCTGGGGTCCAGGGCGCTCTGCTCCTGCTGGGCAGAAGAGGAGCAGCACCACAGAGGGGCAATGGGGGCATGGTGATGGCTCCCAGCCAGGGGCTGCTGCCTCTGGGAAGGTGTGAGAAGCCACATTTGTGCTTTTCTACTGCTCATGGACAAGCCCCTGGAGCAGGATAACACCACGGAACCGACTGGCACAGCCTGGCTGTGTTCTACCCTCCAGGTCAGAAACACTGAGCTTCTGCTAACTGAGAAGAAACAACGTATACTGGGAGCTGTCTGATGCCAAGGTGGAGCTCTGCAGGCTGCACCTCCTCCTGCCCACCTGTCTCAGTGCTCCTCTGTATCACCCTCCCCACAGACCCACTCAGGACAGCTCTGTGTGGTTATGGACTCACGCCCTGCTCTGTCTGATGGAACACAGCTCTGCCGTGCAATTCAGAACATAGGAATTAAACAATAAAACAGTTTTGCATTACTGCAACAATTGTTTTCAAATAGGCTTTTTCTTTTTCCTACCACCACAGAACTGGGTAAGTCTGGGTGCTCCTTTCTCAAATACGGTAATACAGAATGGTCATTGCACTCTGAGGTAATCAGTATAGGTAATTGCTAAGCTAACTTTGGAATAAACTACACATAAGTCTGAATAAGATACATATTAGTTTGGAAAAATTAGACCTGACAGATTGAAGTATGCATTTCAAACTGAATTTCTGTTAAACAGGTGATTTGTATCTATAGGAGATTTTTCGTAAAAAAATAGTAATTTTTATAAATATACATTAAGATTCTTTTTGTTGATTACAACGTAAAAGAAGAAGGAATAACTGTGTATGGACAATGATAAAGTAGCCTGTTGATAATATATATTTGTCAGGTCTTGTCACATCCGTACACATTCCAATGTTACTGAAGAGACACGGCACTGATAAAAAAATACCCTCTGAAAAATCAATGGATTTTGAGCTAAAGCAGTTGCTAAACACACAGAAAACATCTTTATCCAGCAGCCCGAGTGCTGTGAAAATTCCCAAGCCTTGCATTGGTACAGCTAAGGAAAATTTAATCTTCCCAAATACTCATCAGGGCACTCCATCCTGCAGACCTGACAGCCCCACTTATAATTAATTATACAATTTCGATGGGAATATCGACTACACAAAGCTATAAATCATAGAAAAAGTCAATAGGCATGGACATATTCAATCATGTCCCGACCAATGATTACTACTCTTAAAATACAATAATTATTTTCAGGAGCCAGCTTGAATTAAATTTCTGTCAGGCTGGTACAAGACCGGCGGTTGATGAAGGATGCGATGGATTTTTTGGGTTGAATTCGGCACAGAGACATTTATCGTTTTAGATAGGTAGTTTGTTTTTAGTGATCATGGTGCTGCGTGTTTAACTAGACCATGAAGATTAGATTATCTCCAATGGCTCATTATATCGTTTATCTCTTTCTTCCATGTTTGATCTGGAAGATTTCCCACTTCTTGATGCATGAAAGAAATGAGTACTGATTTTGAAATGGAACGTGTTTAAGTGGGATTCTGCCTGTACCTTCACACCCCACAGCCCTATATGCAAATCAAGCAGCACCCACCCAAAATACCACTAGGACAGGCACCAAGAACAGCTTTACACAGCTTCAGGAATTCACTGGGGGAAAACACAGATGACAAAAACTTGAGTTGTTTTAAAAAAAAATGGAAAAATTATTATAATAATACACATAGCAGAAAAATCTGGGACAGGAATGCGATTAATATGGAAAAAGGAATTGGGAGGAGACTTATTGCTTTGAATTAGACGTCCCCAAAACTGCAAAACATCAGTGAAAGAAACGTTAGGTAATTCCCAAGGATACAACCACCTTGTAAACTGGACCCAAACAACCCCAAACTGACGTGGCAGTAACTGCCCACCTCTCACGGCCACATGAGCCACGCTGTGGGACAGCAGCAAGGACAGCAAGGGCAATCAGATCTTCACCCCTTATGGGTCTTACTCATCAAACTCTTCTGACCTCAACAAGTGAGTGAAATCTAAGATTCTCACATGGAATCAATCTCCCAGGTGAAGCCAACTTAAAATCAGAGAGGGTACCAGGGCTTCAGCTTCCCTCCACGTCCCAGAGCCCTGCAGACAGCCCTCCAACAGCCTGGCTCTGTGAGCAGTGAGAGAAAACGAGCCGCAGGCAGGAGAGGAGAGAGGTGGAGAGCCATGGATCCTGTGCACTACCATCCCTGGGCACAAAGCAGCAATGAGCCCTGTGAGCAGGCACACTGTGTGACTGGTACAGAGTGCTGCTAAACTGGGAGGTGGGGACGAGGGCCCTCTATGAATTCCCTTGGATACAGAACTCCTAGGAACCCTTGGATGAAACAGAGAAAGCTGCAAGCAGTGATACACAGCTTTTCCAAAATGAAGTGGCTACCATTTGAAATAAAATCACATTAAAGAAAATACGATGCCCTTCTCCACAGAAAAATCAGAGTCCTTACTACAAATCAGAGTGTTAGTGTCCCCTGTCTGCTTAATCCTCTTGGGAAGCCCTCTATGCTTGTCCAAACAGTGACAGTCTGCTGCAGAGCTTGGGATTGCTATTCTCCTTACTCTTGTGTTTCTAGTATCTTTTTGTACACGTAGAAGACCCAGGTGTTTTCAGAAGGGCTTTGCATTTAAGGGCTTTTCCTAAGTTACTGTGTGATGCACAATGAAGAGCTAGGAAGAAAAACAGGATGCTTGAAGAAATGCAGGCTAGAGGACAGACAACGAAAGGGAATTGTTTTGTACATTTACTTTTCAGTATTTTTCTATAAAAAAGAAGGTAAACATGCCAAAGTTAAGAATCTGTACACAAAATAACTGGCTAAGTTATTTTGATTGTTATGATGATGATGATGAAATCTGCTGGCTAAATTATCTCTTCTCATTCTGCAGAAAGGAGGGCTGATAAGGATAAAGGGCTGGTTAGAGAAATGCAATTTGTATGTGAGTGCCCAACTTACTCCTTTGAAAGGGTTTAGCAATGAACTTACCGCAGTGCCATTGTTGTCTCTAAATACGTCTTGATTAAAATAGTCAAAGAGCTTCTTTTCTAATTGCAGCATAACCTAAATAAAAAAGTAGGGAGAAAGGTCAGTAAAGCTCCTGGACTCAGCAACTCAACACCCAGCTGCTGGCAGTGACCCTTTCAGAGACAGGCAGCCTTTTAAAACCACACATTTCCACACGTCCAAAGCCCCTTGTCAGCTTGCCCATTTGCCTGGCTGGCAATCACTTAAACAGATCCAATTAACTGAGCATTAGGTGTGACAATCTATATCCTCCCCTCCCTTTACATTATCAGTTTGGAACAACTATATTCATGCTTTGTAGAAAAGAAAGTGAACATTCAACACTGTTTCTATTTACAGAGGGGTGCCAAGGGCATTAAGTTGTTTACCTTTCGGTCATTATCAGATTCACGAAATATTAGCTTGACTACTTCATTTGTGTCAGCTGCCCGGATGGTCTGCATTGTGGCCTTTGCACATAGTGTCTAAGAAAAACATAAGGGGAGGAAGAGAAACAAGCTGATATGAAACAGAAGACCAGATTTAACTGAACATTATCAATAGATGTATCTTCAGTGCCCCCCATTAAATATAATATGCTGTATGTCAAAATACAAAGCACTGCTAATTTAAGTCACTTCCACTCATGATGGACTTTAAACAATAGACTGAATTACCACTTGGAGAGAAACAGGCAATATTAAGAAAATATCAATCAGGAAAGGCAAATAGTCATTCAGCTTGTACCATGCAGACAGGTTCTTTCACAGGTATCACTGTATGCTGTATCACACATTACTTGCAAACATCCTCCAAACCACTGCTTACAGATAATGACCAGGTTCTGTGCTGGTTCTTAGGAGATGGTAACTACATTGACACTACAGTTCTGTGAGTAAACTCTTGTTTGCAAAAACATCTGCCCTGGAAATTCATGTTAAAAGTACACTTTGCAAGTCTGAGAAATGCTTGCACAATCTGACAGCAATTTTCACAGTTTACTGTGCATAGCAAATCCCCTCTTTTAAATAAGAGACATCACATCTCTAGATATTGTGAGGACTGGGTGCCTAAAACATATTCTGAACCAACATTTTACCAGGCACAGAGGCATGAATTTCCATGCAAGTGTTGGGCCTTGATCCATTGGCCACTGGCCTGGTTGGGACCCAGTTCCACAGGTAGTGGGGAATAACCTGAAATGGACCTCTCAAAGGGCTGGCTCCAGAGTATGGCAACAGGTGGAAATCTAGAACTTTCAGCAAAGTTTATGATGCTTCAAGTATGTCAAGTGCTTTGAAATGCAGGGATCTCCCATCTTAAATGTGTCTGGGCACATTTCACTAAGGGCTCTGCAGCCTCCCTGCCAGGGCAAGGCAGAGCTACCTGTGCCCCTCTGCCTGGCTGCTGGGAACCACGAGGAGAAAGTCAGAAAGCAGAACTGAGGAAATTGCTCAAAATGGGCATTGTTCAAAGACACAGATATGTCCCCACACCTGCGATGCAACTCAGTGCCCATAGCTGCTGCTGAGGATCTGTGCACAGCCCTGGATGTGGATTCTGGCAAAGACCGTCCTTCTGAATAAAACTTCACTTTGCTAGAAGTTCTTAAGAAAAGTGCTTTTTGTTAAAGAAAATAACTGAGTCAAGGAGAGGCAAAGAGGTGACTCCCCTGCTGTTCACCCCATTCCTTTTCATAATAGCCAGACAAAAGCTTTTAATTTTGCAAAATATTAATTTGTAAAATAAACATGTTCTGTGGTATAGACTTTCACATCCTACAATGTGCTTCTATCTCTCACAGACGGAAATACTTATATTTGGATTCATTATCTGAGGTGCAGTGTCTACCAAACACAACACCAAGAACTACAGCACATTTCTCCTTTCTGCATTCTTGCCTTCTCCTGAAGGCAGAAATACATGCCAAACATGTATTTAAACAAAAATCAAAAATCCATCTGCTTCCAAATACTTTAGATCTCAGCTGAGGATCCCAGTGCCAGAATGGGAACAATCTGTCAATGGACATTTTTCTCCCATTTGATAAAATTTGATCCTTGATAAAGGCCCTTGCCTATTGGCACAGTACAAATAAAAAACAGTGAGTTGTGCACTTTCATTTTTAACAAGTAACTTGAACAGGATTTGGTAAAAACCCATAAATGCAGTCTCACTGAACAAGTGACGTCCATTTCTGACAAACTTTTCCCGACTGTTTCCCTCCTCCCCAGAGCAGCACCACGTCCATCCAGCTCAGGGTTTACCCCAAAGCGCTCGGCACACGAGGGGCACCGGCACAGCCGCAGGGGTCTGTGCCATCACAGGTTTCACTGGCACAAGGAGCATGGCCCCACAGGCACATGCACAGGCTGCTCTGCCACAGCTTCATCTGCTCTGCAGGACTTGAAGGTGGTTTTCTGAAGCCTTGGGAGAAGAGTGGGAACTTGTTGGTTCAACGCCACCCTGGCTGGCAGGAGTGACACGCTGGAGCCTTGTGGGAGCTGCACCTCCATCATCTCTTAGCACAGAGCTCCTACCTGTTCCCTCGCACCCCAGGCAGCCGGGTGATCCCTTTGTCTGCTCAGACATGCAGAGGCTGCTTTGCCATCTGTGTCCCCACAGAGCTAGCGAGGTAACCCTGCAGAGAGCCATTCCCAACGTCGCTCCCTCCACGGGTGATTGAAATTCAGAGCACAGATCAGATAATCGGGTCAAGCCCAAAAAAAGAGGCTTTGGGCTCATGTGTCACAAATCAGTCTGGTCCCTTCAAACAGCACACCAGATTAGAACAAGCACCCGAACAAACCAGAGCGGAAAACCCGCAGCTCTCTAAGGCTGGTTTCTAAAGCCCTAACAAATCGCTCCATCTTTCACTCATTTAAACTTTCCAAATGAGGGTCAATACGGTCCCCGAGCATCCAAATGCTAATGCGCTTAAGTGCGCTTAAGCAGCTTTCCAGAGTGAATGGGCCAAAGAAGGGCTCGAAAAGACACGGCAGAGTTACTGTCACTGTCAAAAAGTCATTGTAGCCACCCCCAGAGTGGTTGCAATTCAACAAATTCATGATTTCTGTCTCTTAAAGGCATCTGCTTGAGAACATTTTTTTCCCTGAGCTGCTTTATCTCACAACGTCAGGCAGGCTCCAAAAGAAAAACCCTGCGATCGACTCTTGAGAACCAATACAGAAAAAGGACCCACATACCTTATTGCTTTCAAATTTCACACACACAAAAAGTTACCTTATTCACAGACAAAAGTGATTGGGCAAAGGTTCATTTCTTATACAAGCTGGAGGCACTCCTTTTTTTCCTCCTCCTTTCAATTTCTGCACAGTCGTAGTCACCCAAGCAGAAAACTTTCGGGACCATGTGCCTTTTTAGGCAAGTCTGCTTATGAAGGGATTTTTTGTTGCTAGCAAAGAAAATCAAAATGCTATGAAAACTCACTGTTCCTTGCTGGGTATTCCCCCAAAGGTATATTTTACAAGGGCAGAAGAGAGGAAACCAGATATCAAAACTCTACAGAATTTTTTTTTTTAAATACATTTTTTTTTCATTTGGAAATAAGATTTGTTTATAAAGCTTGCGGGAGAGCTGTTTTAACAGCTTAGAGAGAGCCCAGTAGCCAGCCTTTCCCTAGCAAACACAGCCACATCTCACTCCTGTTTTCCCATACTCTACACAGGTAGATGCTTTGTAGCACTTTTGAAATAACCCTTTGCCATAATTTATGTGTACTGAATTGTAAAACATAGTAACAACTTTCCAACCGTCTTGGAATGTATTAACAGTCCTGTTACACAAAGCTAGGAGGAAATGTTTTTTATGTTTACAAGAGACAAATCTGGAACTTCTAAACTCAGCAATTCTCAGAATTACACTCTTGATTTTCAGCATAAACACACCTTCAAAATACATCTGCTCCCCCATATACACCACAAATCCAAGTGTTTAAGACTGCTTTTCTGCATACTTACAGTAAATAGGGATACAGGCATTAAAACAATTGCTATATACATAAAACACACGACAGTCTATAATATTCACTTTTTATTGTGTTTACATGGGAACACTGTGAGCAGCTGTGGACTGCACTGCTGCTTCTTGCTTGGCTGAAAACGGCAGCTGATTTTTCATTGATTCCACACTCCTGCTTTCTGAACATCCTTTATGACTCCACCTCCTGATGTGAGAGCTATTACATGATTGTAGGTCCCTCAATAATTTTTGGGAACCCCCCCCCAAAACGTGGTATTTAAGCACCTACAGACTCATCCTGTCCTTTTGCATCTGTCCACTGCTGCTAAAGATGTCTATTATTATTCTCTATTATTTGGATACTCTTCTTAGGACTTATTATTACTTTGAATTCTTCTTAAAAAACTGGAGAGAAAATAGCATATATACATTGCTCCTTTACAATTAAAAGAGTTCAGCAATAGCTGCCACTGGAATTTGCAGCAAGCTGCACAGATTGTGACACAGATGTACTCATGGCTGTGAGTGTTAGGAAAGAAGTGCAGAGGCTGAAGACTCCTACAGGAGCCAAGTGAAATAAGGTCTTGAGCACATGAGCAACCAAATTAACTAAATTTAAGATATTTATTTTTTTTCCAGTTACATACTCTGTGTATTCTGGAAGGACAGAAAAGAAATACATACATATATCATCTAATTATGAAAGTGACATACTTCTGAAATGCTGCTCTAGACCCAAAATAAATCTGACACTTATTAAATCAGGATAATCATTTTTTAAAATTATTATTATTATCTGAATGCAAACTGTATTAGAAATAATCAGCAAGGTAAAAAATTTGTTACTTTGGGAATAACAGGAACATCTGTCTTGTTTGGGCTCCTCCTTACCTCTGAGGAGATGACACCATTTCCTGGATATTGGGAATACAACAGCAAATTCCCCAAGTCACATGACATCAGAAAAACAAAATGTGCAAGTGAGAAAAACAAAGTTACATGTAACTTTCTGAGTCAATGAGAGTTGTGCATTTAGCTACAGGACAGGTAACACAGTGCTTTTTAAACTCTACCTTGCCACTGAAATGGAGGCTTACTATAGCAAATTTTTCACAGCCACAGAGGGTTTTGGCTTCACAGCTGGTACAAAAACCAAGGGCATCCCAGGGCTCAGTCTTCAGGGTACAACAACCAAACCCTATCTGAGAGGACATACACTTCTGTTGAAAAAATAGACTTTAGACCATATATTACCTTGTGTTCACTCTAACTGTGTGTAAATAGCAATAATATCCCAGAACAGCTACTACACTTCCCAGCAGCAGTAATTGAACTCAGCAGTGACAGAAGTGTTAGCTGAATAAAGAACAAACACAAATAAGTATTAATGAGAATCCACTTAAACACCAATAAAATTACTTTCTCGTTGGATGTTCCCAGAGGAGCGAGCTGGTATCCAGGGGAGGCAGTGGTGGAGGAGCAGCAGAGTGAGAGCCCTGCCCTGCTGGTGCTTCCTCTGAGGGCACATCACCACCACTGCCATCACCCTGCTGCCTCCACCGTGTCAGGACTGGTTCAACCTCAGGGGCAGCTTAAAGCAGCACCAATCCCACCCCTCTGAGAGCCTGGTCCAGGAGCTGCCCAGGACCTGTGGGAGAGCTCCAGTCCCCTCCACGCAGCCCCTTACTGAACTGTGGCACAGGGATATTCTGGGACATTTTAAAATACTTTTATGTTTGACGTCTCTGACCAAAGAATCTTAGCACCAAAACACCACCCTCATGCTCCCATTGTGCCAGAGATCTCCTGCCTCCCTAAAACAGATGATCCCTGCTGGAAACAACTCATCTTCCTTTGGTCTCAATTTCACAGCACCACTAGGTTAATTGTAAGATGCATTTTCTTGTCCAAAAACAGGTAATTCATGACAAGGTTACCACGGTGTGTCACCAGGCAATGCCAAACCGTTCCTGTTTGCTTTTCAGGCACTGTGCTGAGTGAGCTGAGGGTCCAGGTCAGCGCGGCTGCTGTCCGGCAGCACAGCACACCCGCCCGCGCTCAGGGTCACTGCCCTGCTCTGGCACTGCCCAAAGCACCAGCCAGCTCTTACAGAGTCACCCCTGGCAGCACTGGCTGAGGCTCCTGTGCGTGTTTGCTCAGGAGGCAGCGGGCCAGGCTCACCACAGCACGCTGCTGCAGACCCCAGCCCCCCCAGTGCAGGGACGGGCACTGGAGTGGCCGGCTCACAGCTGGAACAGCTGGACCAGTGCCAGCGTGGCTGGCTCAGTGCCACGTGCCAGTGCCACAGTCTGTCCTCCAGGTCTGGAGGGAGCCCTGGGGTCCCTGACTGTGGCCTCTGGCCTCAGCAGCTTTGCTCTGTGCCAACAGCTGGTGGCAATGATGGCTCTATTTCTAATTCTCTTCTTCAGAAAAGAATCTGAATTATTTCCAAAAGGCCTCTGCCTCTCAGATTCCCCAAGATTACAGATCAGCCTAGAAGTTCTGTTCTATATTCCCCTGCATACCAATTACCTTCTTATTTTGTCTCTCTGGTCAGGTTGCACATTTTTTTGTATTCTCTTGTTTCATTTTCCTGACTATGATTTCAAGCCTGAGTTCAGCAAAGCATCTACACAGTGATTCACAAACAATTTACCTGGAGCTGTCTGGCACCTGTGTGAATTGGGACATGGAATTGTGCAGGATCTCTGTGGACAAAGGTAATGGCCTTCCCTGCTCCCTTTTTAAGACCTCCGTTGAAATTCACTTGTTTACATCAGATATCAATAATATGCATTCAGGACTTTGATCAGATCCAGATAAATCCACAGCACTACAAGATCTAGAACTTGGAAGCAATCTGTCAGAAAATTCCCTTCCCTCCTCCTGTCCATCCTTCTAAATAATTTTGTATTACTACTTAATGTCAGAACAGTCCTGAGGGAATATTCAAAGAGAAATATTTGCTTTTTCACAATTACAGAAACTGGGATAGTCCAACTGCTCCTAAGGAAATTCTCTGCAAAAATGCAATATATGTCTTGTCCCACAAGGTGTGATGCTCTTCAAATCTACTGAGATGTTCGTTTACTTATCTCCCATCACCTTCTCTGCTCTGCCCACGCACTAATGCCAGCTTGAGAAATTCCTTGCTGGAAACCTTCAGAGAACTTAAACTCTTCCACTACAGCTGACTAGGCAGAGGACTGGGTGTGTTGTTTCTGTTCAGCGAAGACTTTGATGAAGCATGTAGAATCTGTGATGTAAATCTCTTTCTGTACAGAAACATAAAATCCCCTGCTGTCTTGAATTCAGGAGGAATGGAATAAGAGGCAGCTTCTCTCCTTATAGCTGAGCTTGCTTTTATCTAACTTTTAGACTAAGAACCTGTATTTCTTTTCATTTTAAAAACAAACCAGCCTGTGAACCCCATCTGCTCCCGTGTGCCTCGCAGTTGCCTTTGTTGTGAGTGGTAACATTTGCCTGTGTTCACACTGATGGTGTTTCTGCTGCCTCCACACTTCATGGTTCCTTACAGCCGTAAGAAATGAAACATGGCAGCAGTAACACCAAGTAGCAAAAACTGAAGCCAACACCTAAGAAAATGATTTGGTGCTTCTTGACTTGCTTGCAGCACTGGGGTCTGCAGCCAGTGAAGCTGGAGCCTGCCAGCTCCGTTCTCCTCAAGCCTTGCAGGGAGCACACGTCCTGCCAGAGCACGGCACGGGCATGGCCAGCCCCACTGCTGCTGCCGAGTGCTCCACGCTCCACCCGACCTCAGAAACACTTCCAACCAGCACTGCCAAACAGAGTCAATTCAGGAGTTCACCCTTTAAAATAATGGGGAGTTTTTTATGAGATCAGTGGTGTGACACAGCTCAAGTTCAAGGCTTAACCTTCAGAGAGTGTGATCCTTTGGCTCCCACATAGCAGACTCTCAGCAGCAGGTATAACTGGGAGCTGACTTTTAAAACATGTACTGTTGGGCAATTCTGAAATCAAATTATGTACCTAAAATCCAGATGTCCTGAGGAAGGCACTGAACACTTTTTATCAGAAACTTAGAAATAATAAAGAAATAAAAAACATTTTTCTTCTTCCTATTATGCAGAACAGCAAAAAAATCCTTAGCCCTTAACAAAGATGGCATTTGAGATGTGGGACAGGTAAGTGACTTGCATGAGGCTCATGTGGGCTGCTAGCAGCTCAGGCTTGGCTAAGCCTGAGCACAATGGTGGGATGCATGGGTGCCCTCCCAGATGGACACACACCCTCCAGGACAGACGTGTGCCCTCAGGGATGGACATGTGCCCCCCAAGAATGGGTGAACGCCCACCGGCTCATACAATGGTCATGAGCATGTGCAGCAAAGTGGACGAGATGCCCATGTTCTTCCACTGTTTTCTATCTAAGAGAAAAAAAACATTCCAAGTAAACTTTACTTATTAAGGAAACAAATGTGACAAGAAAATAATTTTCAGGTCACTGCACATTGTTTACAGACCTGAACAAGCTGGGATTAATTATTCCGAAATAATGTTGATAACTGAAACATGCTGCATGGTGTTATGCTGAGACTAAAACTTTGCTGACCAGGTGATGCAGCATGTGAACCATTTCTTTACTGTATTTTTCCCCTGTTGTTTTGTTTGTCCAGCCTCTTTGACTCACCTCCTTTTTATCCTGCCATATCTCATTCATTTCTCATTGACATACTCAGTCTGGTTTACTCACTTTTGAAATGGAATATGAATCCCGCAGCCTGTAAGTTCAAATAATCCTTTCTAGCTAGTAATGTTCAAACAGTGTGAGAGCCATGAGGTGGGATTGCTGAGCTGTCCCTCTCCCACCCTGCCAGGTACCTGGGCTGATCCCACACCAGCGGGCTGATGCCTCTTCAACAAGACTCAGGCCATCGTGGAGTTCACCCATTTCCAGGAGCCCATATTCACACATTAAAATAAATATTTTTGGATGTAATGAATGAAGGAAATCTTTGTAAAATACTATGCAAGGTGGGTACCCAAAGTTTGCTATATTCTCCTTGATGAAGGCTAAGATGGATCAGCGTGAGTACACACCCAACGAGACTGGCACCACAAAAAAACAGCTGTGAGGTAAAACAGTGTGGAGAGAGGAAACAGGGGGCCATGTTCTGTGTACTGCCTCTATTCACCAGCCTGGTAGTGCAGCTCTGAGCTCCCTCTGCTGTGGTTAGTGATGGTGTGGAGCAAAGTGCTGTGCAGTACAGCAATGCTCAGGACGTGGTCTCCACTGACAGCTTCAAGGCTCGGGAGCAACAAGGGGCACAGCTGATCAGGGAGAGAACCACTTGCAGGAGCAGCAACCTCACAGCAGCAGCTGGGGGATCCAAAGAGATTTAACCCTGCAATGAATGCTGATCCCTGGCTCACTCGACCCCACCAGTGAGGGCACCACTGAGAGAGGACACCAAGCTCTGCACGAAATGAAGCAACTAGGGTCCTCCTGCTGGTGACAACCAAAGAGCCCCCAGAGGGGATGGGACCTGACTGAGCCACATAACCAGAAAGTGTATTCTACAGAGTTTCTGAAACAGAGATGAAATTCTTTTTGTTAAGCAAACCAAGATTCAAATATGTGAGACACATGAGTACAGAAGTGTTAATGCAGCTTCATTTTAGAGCTCGCAGCTGGGGCTGGCTTGTGAAGTGCTATTCTTTCCACTGTATCTTTAAGTGCTGTTAAATTCATTTGTCACTTGATGGAAAGCCAACAGGCTACAAATCTCCCAAGCCCCTCTCGCTCTGAATAGTGACAGGAGGATTCTGTTCCGCCATCAGGAAGCGTTTGTGCGCAGCTCTGTCCGCAGTCATACACGCTGCTTTAACTCATCTGCCTCCCCATTCTCCCCAGCCTGGGAGGACAAATTGCTCACTGTGGCTCCCTTTCAGAGGCAGCACAGCGCGCAAAGAATCATGACTGAGCAGAAACACAAGGAACAGGCACATAAAAATTCATCACTTTGGCCTCCTGACCTCTTGCCACTGGATTTGGCAAACCCCATCTCAAAAAGTAGCACCGAGGGAGAGCTAAGCAGAGCGGCTGGGTGAAATTACTGACAAAAAATATCCTGGACACAGGAAAACCCCACCAGATGCTTCATTGTCTTTGCAGAGAAGTGGTGCTGAAAAAGAGGGTGATCTACCACATGGCATATTGGGTGGAATAAGTAGTGCCATTGTTTCAGGGCAGCTCTGTCACTTTACTGACCGCAATACAAAGAGGTGTAAAGCAAGATTTAATCCTGACTTTTTAGTCAGCAGATTAAAACCAATCATGCCAGATGTCCACAAGACTGTTTAACATACAGAAAGCTTTTTCATACTCTACAAAACAGTAGAAGTTGTAATAACTTCTTTATTTCCTCTAGAGAGGCCTTTTTCACTCACTTTTAGTCAGAAAAAAGGGAGATGTTGTAACAGATTTTAAGATGTGCTATTAATTTTTACTCTAGCCTTTGTTCTTTTCCATTCTGAGACAAAGTAAACTCTTTAACCCTTCCGAAATTAGACAGGTATGCCAAAGAAAACTGCTGGTATAAGAAAGTGATTTTATAAAGAATTTATACCCATTAAGACCAGCAATGGATGCTATCAGCAGTGTTTAAGTTCTTCAAGTAATACTTGAAATGGTGAAAGACACAGAAACTGGTGGCCAGTGTGTTGAGAAAGCAACAGATTATCCTTTCCCCCTCAAAACTGTTATTGTGCTGGTGGGGCTTCCTGCCCAGATGTTTCCTCACAGCTGGAGGTGCACACCTGGGCTGAGGATGTGTGTGCTCTGCTGCCTACCTGGACAGGAGGACACCGAGGTGGCACCGTGGGGCTGGGGCTGCCAGGACCCTCGGGGGAGCCCTGGCTCCACAGGAACCTCTCAGGACCCTGGCCTGGCACTCAGGTCCCTCTGTGCCACCAGACAGGCGCTGGCAGGGGATGTCACCTCCACAGCCACTCCTGCAGTGGGACCTGACCCTGACCAGAGTCACTGCAAGCTAAAGTACGAGAAAAATACTCACTGAATGGTCTTCTTTAAACTCACCTACACAACTGTTACACACTTTGCAGTGTTGCTGCTTCCTTCTATTTATGAACAAATTAACATCCAAAAGTACTGTCAGAAAGGATATAAATTCAAAAATATCCAAAGCATATTTAGTATTTTTTCCTGCTATATAAGCAAAATGGAAAGAAGTCTGCATATTAGTGTTCCCCTGCTGTATTTCCACAGCCAAAAATGCTGCTAATTCAGCAAAACTCAGAATGTACATTTAGTTTGTCATATTAAATTACAAATAATTTATCCATTTAGGAAAAAATAATTAACTTCTCTTTAGAAAAAAAATATAGAAAAAATAAATTTCCTTAGAATTCCAGTACAGGGCTGATTTGTATCACATACATCATTTAGTAATTCAGAAGCCATATGACAGCAAGATAACACCTTGCTAGGCATCCCTTATCTATCAGTTGCCTTGGAAAAAATATAACTTATATATTTCATTTGTTTTCCCATCACGTGCTTTAACAAAATCCTCATTACAAGCTTCTAAAACAAAAGGAACCGTCTTAGTGAATCCCTGACCTAAACCAGCAGTATTAAACTATTTTCTTCACTTCATACCTGCTAGAGACCGAAGTGGAGAGTTAAAATCAGAAACCAAACAAACCAGCTAAACTGCTTTAGTTGTACTGCTGCTGAGCTAGGGACAGGCTCAGCTCTTTCCAGGCTGTTTAGTCCTTCCAGAGGAGCATCCCTAGGACACCTGCAAGCTCTTCCTGCTGTGTTCCTGCAGGTGGGGAAGAGGCTCAGCTGTGTGTGACTGCGGCTGCTCTGCCCTCCTGGCACCACCTCATGAAGCACTCTGCACTTTTCCAAAGCAGGCTGCCACTTCTGGAACTCATGTCAGACAAACGAGTAAGTGGGTTTTGGCTGACTGTGGTTTGCAGCATTATAAACCACAGCCACATGCACAAGGATAGTACCCTGCACCCTTACTGGAAGATGTGTTTCATTAGGTTAATTAACATGCAGTATTTGTCTTTCTATCATCATCATCATCATCATCATCATCATCATCATCATCATCATCATCATCATCATCATCATCATCATCATCTTTACTGTACTCCTTGCAGGTCTTGTATCATACAAGCTCATGCTTCTGTGGTTCTGCACTGACAGTTCTGGACAGGCAGGAACCTGCAGAGCTGCTTCTCGCTCCCCCAGTGCAGTCTGATGGCTCCAAGTGTAACACACTGGCTTTACATCTTCTGGCCTCTCACTGTCACACTGAAGGGACATGGGCAGGCGTGAAGATGATGGCATTTTCTTTGTAACAGTCCAACTAGAGACTCTCAAGCTACCTAACAGGAATAAGTCAACCAAGTGTAAATCTGACTAAGAGATTTCTGCCTGTTAAACACTTACTTCATTACTACTTACTCCACCCCAGAATTTGCACTGTTTTAAAATTATAATTCTACTCTCTACTTCTGAATTTCTTCAGGCAAGTCTTGTGGGTGGCCCTCAAGATACATTTTACCAATTTTTCATGCCCATCCCTCAAAATGTGACCCTGCTCCTGTGCTTTTATCTCTCTGACAACTTCACACAGGAAAACATGCAGCCCCTCTGATAGCATGAAATCGGAAACAATAGCCTCTGGAAACAAAGGGGAGGAGGGAAGCAGAGTACAGTCCGGGTCCTGGCTGATTTTAGGCACAAACAGATGTTCATAGGACCCAATACCCTGAGCAAGCTGAAAGGAAAAGCTTGTAAAAGAAATGGACCTTAAAAACAATGTATTGAAGAGCTTTAAAATAAAGGCAAAGGGAAAGCAATATGGCTTTCACTGATAAATCTCAGCTAAGAAAACTAAAGTGGCACCATGAATTTCAATGATGCATTTTTCTTTCTCAATGAACTCTACAGCTCATTTTGAAATCTACAAATTGCTTAAATCTCAACTCAGTTTACAAGTCTCCCATAGCCATTAAAAGGTTACAATACAGGCATTTCTATTTCTTGTAACTAATCACCAGAGCTGGAAACACCCAGCGAAGCCCTGAAATATAGGCTAATGCCATTATTTTAAAAGCTGCTTACAGCTCAACAAAGAGGAATATGCTGAAAGAATCTTGATTGGAAAAAATCTTAGACTAGCTGTTGGAACAAATTATGTTCAATCTCCTGTTCTTTTCATGTGCACTATTTCAGACTCAAAAAGCCCCATGGAAAGAATCCCTGAAGCGCTGTCCTGAATTGGACTTGGGTTCTGTTTCACAAAAGCCAAAATGCAGCATTTACAAATGAAACAAAGTGTGGAATCATTCCTCTGACTGAAGTTTCTGCTTTTGTGATTAAAACTCTCTTCCTCCCTCTTGAAGAGCCTGCCATCCAAAAGGCCCTGTGCCATGCTCCAATGCACAAAATACATGTATTCATTACAGGAGAAAAAACCCTGAAAAATTTGGCACAAAGGCGGGTGCATAGCTTAAGTCCTGTTTAGGGCAGCCCTCACTTGAACTCCGCTCATTTGCATAGATTTTACCTATTGATTGTCTCTATCAGGGATACAGTGGATGGCAAAAAGGAATGTTCCATCAGCTGCTCTGCTTGAGGTCAGGTGCAGATTTAACTCGATAGCTTATTAGCATCAATGAGACTCACACAGTAAAGAAATGAAGAAGTAGAATCTTTTTCCACCAGCATCAAACTCAGTAGGAATTATTTTAATGCCAAACAAGGCTGAGACTGAAGGTATCTAAGTCTGTTCAGGAAGCTGTAAGAAATTACAGGTTGGAACTCCATCCAGAAGTCACTGAGCATTTGTCTAGTCTAATCATACATATCAGATCCTATGTAGAACGATTTCATCCCCATCTGAAGCAAATGCCACCTCTTTGATTAAGACAAACCTTCAGAAAGGCAGGACCTCTTGGTAACACACAGGACACCAATTCCTCTGGCAGCCACTCCAGGAAAACAGAACCATTTATTGATCACTCTTGTGGCTAATTTCCCACGTAAGATTTTTCATTTTAAATTGTCTGTTAGCAGCTTCTAAACATCACTTAGACACAAAAGGAAGGAGGACACTGGTGAACACAGCAAAGTATGAAACTGCAGCCTTCTGACTGCAAACTCCTGGGAAACTCTCTGACCTGTTGGCAAGGGTTGTCTGAGTTAGCTGAACCTCTAGAAAGCCTCGGATCAGGAAAGCTGGCCCTACAAGCTCTGAAAACAACTCCTCCTTGGCACTCAGACCTGGCCCAGTGTCTGGGTAAGAGGATAGAGGGCTCTGTTCTCCTCTCACACCAAACAGACTTTGCAATGCATGGACTGGAGGTGTGCAGTGGATTTCAACACAGGCTCAGCAGCCACATTTAAAGGCAGATACACAATTACAATAAATTTACCTACAGATGCCTGAATGATTCTGCCATGGCATTGCTGCATGAGCTGAGGTTCAGCTGACTGCCTTTGGTGTCTCCCACCACTCTGTCACTGACCCCTCGGTGCTCCTGCACGTGCAACACAGCCAAACACAGAGTTAAACACTGAGGTTTTCAGCAAAATCATCTTCCCATAGGATCACCTGATTTCACTTCACCATCTTCATCCAAGTTGTTAATCTCAGGACAAACTGCCTTGTTCAAGCATGTTTTGTGACTGCATTTTCTCTCTCAATTTTCTTCTCATTACCAACTCTTACTAGGTTGCCTGAAATGAATGTCAAGCTAATGAGCCTTCAGCTATTGAGAACTTTGCTCAGTGTTTCCCTTCTTTCTTCCCCCTTAACTACAGGAACAAATTTATTCTTCTTCTGAAATTCTGTAATGTCCCAGGTACATCAATTTGCTCTAAACCAACTTTCAAGGCTTTTGGCAATTACAACTGGCCACTCCTACTCTTTAAATTCCTTCTCTTGACTGATCTGTCAAGACTGATTGGTGGCTCAAAGCTTTCCTTCATCTTTAAATTATACACAAATATGTCACGTTTAAGAGATTTCCAGTACATTCAGGGAAAAGCTTAATGATTTTTCTACTTCCAAATGTGGACAGAGCTCTTGAACCTTTTATGGCTACAAGACTGACATCCTTGTAAAATTCAGCACATTAAAACTGCAAAAATAAAGGACAGAAATGGAAAGTAAGTCTTGTTGGCTCTTTCCATGACATTTACAAGTGGGGTAATACTGTGAAGCGCTACCCTTCATAAGCCTTCCACACCTAAGGGAAAGAGCATTTATATCTGTCTGAATTTTTGGACTGTCTTCAGATATTTCACAGTGAGACAACCAAAAGAGACTATGGTTTTGAGTGGCATTGAAATAATGCTTTTTCTGCATGAGTGCTAATAATGTAGTTGCAGTGCTGAATTATCTACAGCAATCTGATTTCAGCAACTTGGTTTCAGCTGAATGCAGTGTAACTGTAGTATTGTCATTAAGATTGCAGAACACAAACATAACCTGAATTGAGTTGGACTTTAGTGTGGCTCCTGGATTTCCCTCTCCGTGTCATTTTGCAAAGTGTGTTTGCACTAACATAACATTAATGTTATACAAAACATAACATGTTTTACCCCACAAAAGACATACTTTAACTTCTGAGAACTATACTTAGTGTGCAGGAAATTAAACTGCCCATATTAAAGGATTTTAAAATTACCACTACAAACCCACTATGAATTAGTACACAGATCTGATCAGTTAAAAATCCATAATTCACCAGCTTCAGTGCAAGTTCCATCTAGATCTAGAGGAATTATCAAAGGTGGGAACAATGTTAATGCTAACTGTCTATACATAGCCTTCTGTATCTTCCCAGTGCACACGTCTGAAAGAAATCCATGCAAGTTATTGGAAAAAAATCAGGTGAAACAGCCACCTGTACAGGAATCATTGGCAGAAACTGGTTTTTATTTCAGTGGTCACAGGTTTCACCAGAAATTCTGACAGCACAGGGCCAACGTCAGCTGTTTGCCAAGCACATACAATATGCAGCATCAGGCAGCAGTTTGAGCCTCCTGCACAGCCTAACAACAGAAGAATTGCATCCTTCATTTTGTCTAGCCCTGCTTTTATTGTTTGTCATTGTTTCTTAGAGTTATTCTGCTGTCAATATTTGAAGAACAGAATCCTGTCTGGGTATTGATTTCCTAAAGACTTTGAATCACTGCCTTCATAATGCATATATTTTAAGGCAAGTGCACGCAAAAGGTGGAGGTGAAGTTGCTTATTGAATTAAATCAATACAAGACACCATACTGGCAATTATCATCTAGTATTCATTTTATATAATGTAAAATACCCAGCAGACAGAAGAAAAACAAATTTCTATCCCACTTTGGCAATCCTAATTTAAATCTCTTGTACACTCTGGACCTTTGGCTTGCTTAAGTTCAGCTGTTGTCACTCAAGCATTTAGCACACACTTGACTCTACTCCGAAGCTGGGGTAGCACAGTGCCACCTCCTGTGACACTCTGGGGGTAGCACAGTGCCACCTCCTGTGACACTCCCACGGTTCCCAGGGAAGGGAAGAGGCTGACAGCAGCACAGCTCAGGTCTGGAGATGCTTCTCCAAGAGCAGCTCAGGGGCTGCACTGCACAGAGTCCACGACTAAAAAAGCCCCAAATGACATGGAGAGGGAAATCCAGGAGCCACACTAAAGTCCAACTCAATTCAGGTTATGTTTGTGTTCTGCAAGCTTAATAACAGTACTACAGTGACACTGCATTCAGCTGAAAACAAGCAAAAAATTACATCTGGTTTAATTTTCAGGGAACCATTAGGTTCGTATGAATAAAAATAATCTAGAAGTAGCATTTTAGAAGCACAATGTGATGTCCATAAGGTGTTCCACCAGTAAATGCATTTCTTTCCTGTCTCTAAGGGATCTGAGTGCCACGCAGAAGGCTTGCCAGAACACCGTGAGCACCAGAGCTGGATGCAACTAGCAGCAGTGCACCGTGAGCCATCCCACACTGCCTGAGGCTGGAGAGCAAACCAGCAGCCTTTGGTTTGCTGGTTTTTGTCAGAGAGCTGTCTCCTGTGCTCAGAGCTGGGCAGGAGATGATGGGAATCATCTGCAGCTACTGGACAGCCCCCCCTGCACTGAACCACATGGCAGACTCAGTCCGTGTTCCTGCTGTGCTCCTGCCTGGCCAGGGCTGGCCAGATGTGCTTCTCTAGGAGCTCAGGAAGATGTTTCCCCCCCGGGAAGCCGATTTGCTCCTTTTTAATGACAGGAAAGCAGCAGAGGCTGAGCATATCGCTCTGTGATACTGGGTCAGCGTGCTGCCTCTCCCCACTGCCTGGCTCGGGATGGGGAGCACCCCCAGAGCTGGGCCAGGAGGGGGAACCCCCCCAGGGCATTGTCTGCACCCCAAGTGAACCCTGGCCCACTCCACAGCCTTTCCCCACCTTGCAGGAACAATTTCCAAGGAGCACAGGGGAGCTGACCCGTCAAACACTTTTTATAGGGGCCCCAGAAGTGCTGTCACAGAGGCTGAACTCAGAATCTGCTCCTACCAGGGGGCTGTTTCATAGATACCATTTCTTTTCCTACCTCTATCAGAAAGTGCTATTTAATTGTTAGTGTTTACCTGTCCTGAAAGGACTAATTACATGAAAGTGTGGAAAGTCAGCTACAAAGAAAACAACAAAAATCAGCAGAAGCCAGAGGAAATATGACTTCACAGAAAGGTCCATGTGGTGATACACCTCGTTCTTCCAGAGGAAGATGCCATGAAGAAATATGATAATTTTAAAGGATTTTATTGGCATACTCTTCACTCATTAAAAAAAAAAAAAAAAATTAAAATAAAATCTATTCCATGATGGTAGAGAATAACATCAGACTGTATAGGTCAAAAATTGACTGACATCACTCTGGACAGGCATTATTGAGACACACAAAGAAGCTTTGTGCCTTTAAGCTTATGGTACATTGCAACGCAGTAAATGAAAAGCCACTATTATGAGGGGATGTTTATGTCAGTATCTGAAACAAATCTTCTTTTTACTAGGATAATACTGTCTTAAATTGTTAACTGTTGATCAGATAAACAACATGTGATAAAGATCCTATAATCTCTTTTCATACAATTGGTTTTAACCCCTTAACAACATTACATATTAAAATATTACACATGAATGATCCTTGTGAAAGCTTGAAAGAGCTGTAAATTACATCCTAACACACATCTTGTGTAAGCAGTAATGCGAGATTAGATTTTAATAAGGATGATAAAATTTTCACAGGAGGTAATGTCTCAGTCACTGCTACAACTTGCATCCTGCCCCCTTCCCACTCTTCTGGCCTCTGTGTGAGAAGAATCAAGTTTGATCTCCTTGGCAAGGCTGCAGATTTCTCACAGTGTGGGACATGGAGAAGCTCTGTTGCCATGTGGTACCAGGCAAAAGTGACCCATTGCTGCATGACTACATAAAGGGCCAGGAAGCTTTATCTTTCTTTCCTTGAAGAAGAAGCAACCTAAATGTTACAGCAAGTATTATACCTGATTTGACATTCCTAGATTGCCACTTTGCATATATTGCTTTGAAATGACAAATTCTCATCTCAAATTAGGACTGGGAAAAAATGACACATTATGGGAAATCCTATTCTGACAAAGCTAAAATTGCTGTCTGAATTATCAATACTGATAAAGGCAGATTTGCAGACACATCATGTAGATTAGAAAGTCAAAGTTTTCTTTAATAATGCATGTGATAGAATACAGTGAACAGCTGCATCCAATACAGACTTTTTTGAAATTACCACTGTGTGAGTCCTCCTCAGATGGGCTGAGGAACAGAAGCTGCTGTCCTGTTTCTCACCTCTCTGCTTCAGAACTGTGAGAGCAAGAACCACCAAAGAGAGGAAAGTAACAAGGTGTAAGTGCTTATTCCATGGTGCTAGGCAGTTCAGGGTGTGTCTCCTGAACTTTCTTAAAATTAATACTAATTAACAGTGAAAGCAGGACCAGGTCCATTTGCCTGAGTTAGTGCAGAGAGGGATGGAGAAGCTGGAAGAAAGAGAAATAAACAGAAAATCTGTCTGCCAAAGAGTAATGCATGTACGTGTGCATATGCCTGCACTGCAAGGTGCAATCCAACAACGTTCTGAACACCTTTATCCTGACAGATAAAGGTCTTTTCACGGCAGAGACGCCACCAAGAACCGCTGGCAGTGGCCCAGGGAGGGGCGAGCAGGGCTGCCCCGAGCCAGGACAGGCACAAGCCCTGCCGGGGTTTGCCCAGCCAGGCCCGGCCTTAGCTTGGCACCAGCCGTCGGCGAGGCCGTTTAACCACGCGCACAAAGCCCTGGAAAGCGCCGGGTGCCCCGCAGACAGCCCTGGCAGCAGCGCCCGGTACCGTGCCCCGATGAGCGCCCACCTGCCGGGAGCTCCGGGCACGCTCAGCCCCGCGGTGGACACAGGATGCCCCATGGTGGCCACAGGATGCCCCGTGGTGGCCACAGGGTGCCTGGCGGTGGCCACAGGATGCCCCGTGGTGGCCACAGGATGCCCCGTGGTGGCCACAGGGTGCCTGGCGGTGGCCACAGGATGCCCCGTGGTGGCCACAGGATGCCTCGTGGTGGCCACAGGGTGCCTGGCGGTGGCCACAGGATGCCCCGTGGTGGCCACAGGATGCCTCGTGGTGGCCACAGGGTGCCTGGCGGTGGCCACAGGATGCCCCGTAGTGGACACAGGATGCCCCATGGTGGACACAGGGTGCCTGGCGGTGGCTGCAGCAGGATGCCCCGTGGTGGACACAGGATGCCCCGTGGTGGACACAGGATGCCCCGTGGTGGCCACAGGGTGCCTGGCGGTGGCCGTCCCTGCGCTGGCAGCAGGTGATGGATGGCAGGTGCGAGGCCCGGGGACGGCGCTGATGGCACCGCTGGCACTGCCAGCTGAGGGCACAGCTGCTGCCAGCACACACTGCGGGGCACAGCTCACAGACCGGGATTCATTAGCTTAATTACGCCCAGCCCTATTAGAAAGCACGAGGTAATTGTATTTAATTTGTGTACGTTTTAATTACGGACGGGGCAGTGCCAAGCTTGATGAACGCGTCATCTTTTCCGTTCTGCTTTGTCACCGCGTTTGTATTAATTTGCATCCGAGGCTGCAGGAGCTGCTCGGCCCCGCTGCCAAGAGGCCCCGTTTTTACGGTGTCATCCCTTCCTGCAGCCACAAATTAAAAGCAGTTTATGACCACATGCTCCGAGACCCTCTGGGGCCCCAGAGGAGGCAGCCAGAGAACAACCCATTCACTCATCTCTCCCCTTATCTATGATGGAAGTAGAAACAATTGCATCGTTTAATTTACTATTGCAACGGGGATATGGCTCATTGGCCCCTCGTTGTTTTGAAGATGGATTTAATTAACCTCCTATGAATCTTGCCAATACGTGTGGCAGCGTCAGTCTGGAATGCGAGATGTCAAAAAATCAGCTGCAGGGTAATGAGCATTTCTCAAGCTTGCTCTGCTGAGAGGACTCAGGGCTGCAGAGCTTGGCCCCAGCAGGAAGCTGAGGAGCAGATTGAGTTAATACACTGCTGTCTGGCCTCTGGGAATCCCAGCTCGGGTTTGCCTTAGACTGCTAAGAAGAGGCGTAATTGAATAATTCCTAATAGCCACATGTATCTTTAATGCAGAGGCCATTTGCAATCACTGAAAAATAAATAATTGCAATTAACTACACTGTTAAGTAAATATATCCAGTCCCTCAGGGAAGCAATCTGCATGCTTTTGTAAGTCTGGCTACAATATAAAACTCATCACAATGTCTGTGAGAGTAATTTATAATGAACGTTTAGCAGGTGCCTCAGATGTGTAGCTGCCATTTACCTCCATTAATAAAGCTCTCCTTATTAGGACCTGAAATTGTATGCATTTTAATTTAAAAAATATTTATTACATTTTCATTTTACAAAGGATGCTGTTTCCAGCACTTCCTAGAAACATTTGAGCTTGTAAAGAATGTTAAAATCTTTATGAGAGAAGGGTATTTACAGTGAACTGTTTGAGATTATAAAACCAATCCAGGATTTTACATGCTTTCTTAAGTGGAATGAAAACATGATCTGAAACTTGTAAGCTATTGATTTATTCCATGATGTGCTGGTTTATCTCAGAAATAAAGCAATGTGTTTTTTCTCTTACAAGGATGGTTTAGTATCACTTTACTGCAGGGGGAAGGGAACCCTGTCACAGTTTTAAACTACCAGCCACCGTGGAGCAGGAGCTGCTGGAGCTCAGCACTTGGCCATGAATGAAACGGCTGCCCCTGATATCCCAAATGGATTCGTGGGCACCTGCACGTTATCACTGCCCAGGAAAGGTAACAGACTGGTTTGGTTTGGAATAGGGAGGCACAACTGAGTACACTCACAACTACATACACTTGCTTTTTATGCCATGTCAGTATTTTTAATGCAATGGAACTTTACTGGTTTCTCAAAGCAAAATTGGTCAGAATTTAAATAAAAAAATAATTATTGCTGTGTTTGCAATAACAAGAATGTGCAATTCTTTCATGGCCCTTTCCTGATGCATTCAAAGCATCTTCTGTAAATTTTACTTAGATAAAAAAATATACACACACAAATATTTGCACCTGACAAGACAGCCAGGTGGTTGGTGGTGTCTCCTGAATGCAGGAGGACAGCAAGAGCCTCATCCTGACAGGTGACCTGTTTTTGTCCAGGGAAGCACATCTGTACCGAGGAGGAGATAATTAAGTCTCCACATCCATCCATCACCTGACTACCTCACTTGAATCAGCTTTTCAAATCGGTGATAATTGTCTAATTAACTATTAATCTTTTTCATGACAATTACTAATGGATCATTTGTTGGCTGGAGTTTGCAAAGATCCTCGTTAGTGTCCAATACATGGGATGTACCAAGTTCAACTTAAAATATTTCTTCAGATTTAAGTAAGATCTAAATCAGTTATTCAGATGTGAAAAGCTGTTCATCAGCTTTTACTTTGAACAAGAGATGTTTGCTCAGAAGAGAGGGAGTGATGTCTCAGAGGAAGAGGTCCCCATTCTGCAGGCACACACTGGCAGTGCCAGCAGTGCTGCTCCGAGCTCTGCTGGCACAAACACGCTGGATAAAGGGACACTGCACCCCGCTGGCTTGCTCAGATTGGAAAACCACGACAGCCAAGACAGTGTGAGCAATGGAAATGATCTGATTCACTGCAGCATCAGCAGGCTGCTAAAAAGTTGTGCCAGAATGAAGCTGTTCCTATTTCATCAGAGAATATAAAATCACATGGTCAGAGGTGGCAGAGAGGCACAGTGCAAGTGAATGATGGAGCCAGACATGTAAATTCTTATGAGAAGTGACTAACTTTTAAAAACATTTAATCAGCAATTCCAGTCCTGGTTTATCAAAGGGCTGCTTGGCAGAAGTCTAGAAAGGAAATATTCTGGCTGACTGTAACCCACAGAGCAGACAGGGTGGGTGGACAAGGTTAATTCTGAGTTTTAAAATGAGGACATTACTTCTTTTTGTGCAGGCAGAGCTTGTCAGCTTTTTGTAGGCCAAAATGTCTGGAATCCTGGAACACCACTTCTGTTGTTACCTTTATAAATTTTCACATACAACACACTTAATCCCTCTCCAGCTCACCAAGCTACCACCAACCCTAACAAAATGTGCTTTAGTGAGGAAAAAATAAAACCTGGTTTTTCCTGGATACAAAGCAAGGTTATGGTTTACCTTGAGCAAATGGATTTGGTGATTAATGTGACTTTCTCCTAAATCCTGACAAACTGAACTCATTACTGAGCTGCTGTTCTTGGGATTGAGAAGCACACAATATTTTTTTATTTTTTTCTTGGAAGTACAAGGTACTTTTCTAAGAGACTCCTGAATCAGCAGCCTCAGAAAGAGTGTTTTATTCTCAAACAGTCGAAATAAGCCCAGTTTCTTAAGCCTGTTTATACTTTCCTAAATGAATGTACTGGACGAGGAAGACTTTAGAGTTTCAATGAAGAGTTTTAAATATTAAAATAAAGTATTTCTCAGAGATTAATGCAGATTGTTACTATGTCCAGCTGACTGAAAAAAATACTCTTACTTGGTCTAAACCCACCTAGAACACTTGAATGGTGACTGAAACAGATTTACTGGTGCTACCTCAGCAACAGCACCTGGCATTGCCCATGCACCAGTAACAACCTCCCCTGGATGACTCCAACAACAGGAAAGCAGATTTTCTCAGCAAGGAGATCAATGTGACTTTAAATGAAAGCTCCCATAAGTGTTTAATAAATTACATATTAATGATTTATAGTCTATTAATTATGAATTAATACGCACAACTATTTTTTGCATCTGATTTAGGACAGTGCACATCAGGATCTGAACTCCACATTCTGAATAGCTCTCAGATTCTCCCTTTAAATGGCTTAACTGGGAAATTATTTACAAACACACTTTACTCTTTATGCTTGATGTAAGCACAGTCTCCATTTACATAACACAAGCATTGCTTGTAGCATCTCAGTGTTTAAGTGTTCAGCAGCTGTGGTCTCAAGAGGGAATTCAAAAGGTCAGTAAGAAAAACAGATAAATTTAGTAACATACACAAAGATGACAGGTCAATGGATTAACCCTTACAATTCCCAGTATGAACTCCACTGCTGAGCAGTCCCAAGAGCAGTTATTACCCATTTGCACAGGCACACGTTTAAATACCAGAAGACACCGGGCCAGCCTTTGGCTTGGGAGGTTCCCAGCTGGGCACTGGCTCAGCCTGGGGCTGACACTGAGCATTTGGGACAGAAGCACCTCTGCCTGCTCTTGTTCCTCTTGTTCTGCCACTGCCAGCTGTACATGGCCATGTCCCAGCACTTGGCCAGCTCCAGAACAGCACATTTGAGTCACACCCCTTACAAGCTACTTTGTGGAGTGATCTGAGCCTGGATCTTAAATCAAACCACCAAGTCCTATCTAGTACAATTCCCTCTGGAGGTGACCTACAGCTCTGTCCTTCCAAATGATACTTTAGGAACCGACCTATCACCCAGGAGCCAGCCCTTACTGGCAGTGCTGTACACTGAGTATTAACTCAGGATGTCCTGGTGCCTCAAGGCAGTCCGAGACACATCCAAAAACTGTTTCTTACAGCTTTAGGGTCTGCTGACATACAGATTTATAAACTGCACTAGGTACAGAACACTGCAAAACAAACTTACCGTGACTCTAGCTGTCCATGGATAAACTGTAAGTGGGAGTTTCTGAATCAACTTCAATTATGCTTAATTAACACTGCAGAGTGGCTGGGTGAAATTCTGATTACTGGGCTATGCTACTTCTCAAAAAAAAAAAAACCCAAAGAAAATCTGTATTATTCTAGTGCTTTGTACACTCACACAGGCTTGCATCTTAGGTAGAAAGAACAAAAAAATTAATTTGATTCGTCTTCCAATTACACATTTTGTGCTCACATGAAGCAACATTTACTGGCAGAGGTAAAGCAGTCCCAAGATGCAGAGCACTGTGTCAGGCTCAAAACCCTACCTCCTCTGCAGCTCACTCAGTTTCCATCACTTGGGGTTAGTGACACTGTTTTGTTTGATGGGGATTTCGAAGCTCACAGACATAAATGTAAACATCTTGATCTGTTGGTACTAAAGCAAACATCCTCAACAGTTTCAGTCCTGCAGACTGCTGGCAGTATGTAAGCCAGGAAAAACTTGCAGCACCCTCCATCAGTACAGAGTGCAGGAGGTAACTCTGCTGCAGTGAGACTGACAGGGGTTCTCAGACAGCAAAATCCTCAATAATACCATCACACCACTAGTGAAGAAAAAAAGGTGTAATAGTTGCTTCAAGTGATCACTACCAAGTGAGCATTGAGGTAACTACAGCAGTCACAGGGTAGCAGAGCTGGATTTAACCCTGAACATATGCAGTATGAAGATTCATATTCTGAATTAGTGACTTGACTTCCATTTCAGCTATGCTTTAAGCTTGTTGGCTAAATGACTGCACAACAGAAAGGATTCCAAGAAGAAGTTATTAGCTCCATATGCAAGGTTGTAACATCAAACTCCTGTTTTTCAACAGATGGACTACTCATCTCGTAGGGAAGGAGAAGAGCACTGCACCTGAATGGGGGAAGCCAGCCTTTGGCACACAGGACACTTCCCACAGTTTGATTTACAAAATAAAACTTTTGGCTCAAGACATACATCTCTACCCTCAAGGCACCAAAAAGACATTGAAGTACCTCAGAGAATTAAAGTGGGAAAACCGTAAGATTAGCCTGGTTTTCAATCTGGGTATTGTTTCTGACACCACCTTACCTGGAGCTTCAGCATTCAACTCAAGGTTATCTCAACTCATAATGAAAAAGGTTTAGTACATTCCTTTGGCTTTATACAAATCTCCCAGTCACCCTTCCACATCAGGATGCTGCTGGCACTGGTACTGATCACTGCCTGTACTTTTAAAGTGTGGAGTTCTGTCACAGACATTTAGGAAATGCCTCGTTTTTCCTCAGAGTAGGAAGGTAATGCAGCACTTCCTCTGTTTGCAGGAAATTATTCTGATTCACTGTGAGCTATAAGGAGATGGCAGAAGTCACAACCACACAATGTTAGTTACTTGTTTGATGTTCCTGTTAGAAGTAGTCTTGGCCAAGTCAATATTAACATTACTTTGTTAAGTCACTTTTAGGTTTTCTACAGGGAAAAAAAAAAAGAGAAATCAAATCTGGTAGGATCTACAACAGAAGAAAAAGAGAAGTCCTACCTCTACTACTGCTTTGGCATCCAGTCTAAAGTTGAAATCTCCAAAGACAAAATATGAAACTTTCTCAAACCGCTGATCTATAATTCTGGAAAAAAAAAATGAAAACAAAGCTGTCATTTGGCTTTACATACATGCAAGAACGTACAAAGACACACATTATCCTTAAGCATGGTCTCAGAAATAATTATTGGAACCGCCAAAACTACCAGTTGATACTGGACCAATATACCAACCACATTTTCCAGTTGATTTTCTTTGCTTAGGCAATTAATCTCCTGTACAATAGTGCATCTGATTTCCCATGCCTGGCTGACAGAGCAAGCTGGGGGAAACTGTATTTGCAGCAGTTCACACAAATCTTACAGAGGTATCATTTGGGGACCACAGAAACCTGGAGAGTATCATGGAGGTCCTTCACACCTTGGAAAGTTTAAGGGCTTTAGGCTGGGCAGGTAAGAATTAGGAATGCTGAATTAGTGGTGAGTTCAGGGTGTATATAAGCAATGTTACCAGTGTTTTTGGGTACTTTGTGAACCACATGATTAGTGACACGGTAGCACTAGACATCAGCCATCCCAGCTGACAGACTGAGCACCCCTGAGGTTCCCACACTGGCCACAGTTCTCTCAAGACAGCTCTCTGTGTTGTTCACAGCAGAATTTTGCTGAGGCTGTAGCTAATACCTGACAAGTAATTGCTCCAGCTGTGAAGACTGACTTTTTCCTCAAGCCTTTGCTCAGTCCTACCCAGGGAGATGTAGCATTACTCTCCATCTTTCAAATCTTGTATTATTAAAAACTGTCATTATATTATTAGCCAATCTATTATTAACAACAGTTGTGAGGTACTCTCAACAATATGCAATTTTACAGCTTCTAGAGATCTTGGCATTTAGAAATCCACCAAGTCACGCTTATTTTCAAACCACAAATCAATATAATTCATCTCCTGTCAGTGGCTGAGGAACGTATGAAACACCCAAAACTTGACTGCCACAGGCGCAAAAAATTAGAGACAAAATGCACAGAACCCCCCTGGGTGTGCAAGATGTGAGAACCAAGGGAGGAATGTAGGAATACGCTGTGGACACTCTGGGGATACATCAACACGTAAGCATTTCACTGTCAGAAGCTGCAGGTGAGCCTGGGCAGGGCTCACACAGCTCAAGCACAACCCAGCAATGCTGGTCAGGAGCCACTGCTGCACATTTGGAGGCAATTGTTTCACATGGCTTTACGAGTTCTAATGCAATACATCCATTTATTCTCGAAGCTATAAGGAAAGATTTCACATTGGATCTGTAATGAGATACTGCTTCTCCTCTGAAAACATCTCACAGTTTTCGTCAACAGTTATCTATTACATCAGGAATATTATACTATAGAAAAAATTATGTGCATTGGGCCTAAGACACTGATCATTTGAAGAACATCTCTTGCAAAGACTTATCTCTTTCTGCTATGAAAATCTCCAATCCTCCATTTAGCTGACAGATTATTGCAGGCACTGTTAATAAATACAGCCCACTGTCAGCACCCAGTGAGCCCTGAGAAAAACCTGTCACTCCAGACCTGCACAAAACATTAACTTGATTAGTGCCCTCACGGAAAATGGAGGGAAAATGAGAACTTTAAAGTTAAGCCATTTACATTGCCACAGTTTGCTAACAGTATCACTGCAAAATCAGATCTTACTTACACGTCAGAACAACAGACTTTGCTTTGCCAACTGTCCTGATTCAAGTATCAGCTTTGGCTCTGCTCAGCTGCCATTTACTGCTGACAGAGGAATGACTGATACTGCAGGAATAGCATTAAGGTCCATTGAAAGGTCTTGAAAAAAACTGGGATTATGAGAACCATGCCTGTGATTGAATTATGCAAAAACAGATTTTCCAAATAAACAGACTATTCTAAAAATAGTCTGAGAAAATGTCTCCAAACTGATGACTGAACCAGCTGGTTAGTCTGATTCTGATCAATTAATTAAATTAATTTTAATTTTATTTTAATTAATTAATTAAAACTCAACCATTTCATAGTCCTGCACATTACCTGATTTAAGCATCATCTGCATACAAATCAATGCCAGCTCTACAACTGATAATTTTGTCCAGTTTCTCCCCTTGCAGCTTGTCTTGTTATACATTTTGGAAGGAGTGTCTCACGATAGACTGAAGTAAGAGTCCAAATGTTACTTCTCCAGAATGATGCTCCAATGGCCTCTGACACATCTCTTTTCACAGGTGGTGAAATTAATTCAGGTGTACAAGAAAATTCCCAAGAGTGGAGCACCAAAGGATGCACACATTTATGTACTTTACTAAGTGATGTGGGGTACCTAACAATGAAAATTCCTTGAAGTGACTCAGCTTAATACATGTATGTAACCTACTGTCCTTGCCATTACTTACTGTTAGTAAGTGGAACTTGGTTCAAGAGTTCCCAAATCCCAGACCTCTTTCAGCAGTTTGGAACTCTGATAGCTCTGTGCTAAACATGTCCTGGTGCCTAGAACTGCCCTAAATCAATGGCACGAGAAGCAGTTTCCCCAGCCTTGCTGGCAGAGTCAGACCCAGGTGTGCAAAGGAGAGGGCAATAAAGAAGAGCAGAGCAATGTCCCCTCCCCTGGGAAGGTGCAGAAAAGCTGCCTGTCACTGAGGGCACTGCAAACACAGCCAGTCTGGCCAGGGACACAGGGGAGGTGCTAGGACTGGGCTGAGAGCTAAACAAAAGTCCTCTGTTCCTTGTGTTTCCATGTTCTAAGCCATAAATATGTACAGTTCAACATGTGTACAGGCAACTGACAATTCAGAAGACAAATTAAAAAAAAAAAAGAATGAGTGCTTGCAGAAAAATTAGGAAGGCTTCCAAATCTGTCATTCTCCTTTGCCTTTTGTTTCTAAAAAATATCCTTCAACCATGAATCAACCAGTCCTTTAAAAACGCTGCCACGAATCACTCAATGAAGTGATAAATCTGAACCATATAAAAAGAAAGCAGCCAGCCCGTGTCACCTGTATAAATCCCATGGTTTTAGTGGGAGGACACAGAGCCATTTCCTTTAACAACTTTAACCAGCTCATCCCAAAGGACTTCAGCACACCTGAAGGCTCTATTCCTGTACTTTAGGTAGCTTATGACAAAACAGGTGACTCAGTTCAAGATTTCATGACTGTACAAAAGGCACAAGTATTTCCCTTCCACAATTCGACCTGTCAGCACACACAAGTCATCAGTGCCTTTGCTGCTTGTTGTGACCTGTGCAAGGCCATCAGGAGGGGACAGGCGTTCAGAGTAGATCCAAACTCGAGTGCAAATCAAACAGGAAACTCTTCCAAGAGATGACAGCCAGCCCTTCCCTTCCACAAAGAGAAGTCTTCATTACAAAAGGGGTGGAAGAACACATTCACCCTTCTCATCCTCTGCTCTTGCTCCAGAAGGAATCATTTATGGGAAAAGAGTTTTTTAACATGTTTTAAAACATACCAAAGAAAGACCTTTACTTCTGCACATTTTGGAAATTAATATAACAAAACGGCAAATCAGCTGCACTGGGAAGAAACCATGCTCCAGCCTGGGCTTACTGCTGTCCCTGGTAAACACTGTGTGTTAGAGCACACAACCATAGACAACACAGATGATTTCTCCTCTACCAGTTCCAAAACCACAGAACTTGTCATTGCACAGGGAATCCTCGATAATGGATTCTTCACACCTGAAGCACATTACCTTAATTATTTTGCCAGTTTAAAACTAATTATACATTTTTAATTGATATCACTGCACAGAAAGCTTTCTGCACTGAATGGGTTAGTGTCTGTTTGTCTTCACATCTTGTTGCATTTCGAGAAGTGGCAGACAAATTGAATGAAAGCACTGAAGAGCTTTTTAGCCATGATAGGGCAGTAAGAGAAGGAAACATTCAAGCAATTGTTTCCTTCAAATAGAGTTTATGGTCCACGTTATCCCCATGCCAAAATGTTTTCATGAGTAAAATCCACAATTTGTACTTTTTTTAAGGAGTAAACTTGACTTTCACTTCAAATTAACACTAAATTATTACTGCAATTTCTTTGCTGCAAAATAAATACATGTAATTCTTATTTTGGTCTAACAACTGCAATTTGGCTCACTCTGGGTATCAGCTGGGGATTTACAGGTGCAGAAAGAAGCTCCCCTGTTGCACTGGAGACATTCTTGCTCTGCTGTGTCAGGCTTTGTGCAAACCTCACTCCCTCAGCAGAGCTTTTGGCCTGGCAGACCCTGACACACTGTCCTGTGACAAAACCATCTGTTATTCTGGGGGCACCAGGTGAATTATGAGGAACCTCTGACCTCCCTGAGCTGTGCTGCTGCCCAGCCCAGGGATGGGAGCGGGGCCGGAGCGAGCACGGGCGGTGGAGGGAGAGGTCACTCAAATGCCATGGCAGGAGCCTGTGCTCAGCAGCTGCTCTGGGAGCCTGGGTACCCCAAATTCCTCTGCTGGAAGGACAGACCTCTCAACTTGGGTGGCAGTGCCAGCCACGCTGTGACAGCAAAGTTCTCTCAAAGCCGCTTAGGAGACGCGAGATCCCACCGAGACTGAAACAAGGAAGGGGCAGAGGTTCCTCTTCTCAGAACTACTGGAAACCTGTGTATTTATTAACTGCAGTTGCTACACAGAACTGGGCTCAGTGCAGTCCTAAAGTGAACAATTCTGTGTTACTGGAATCACTGAAACCCTTTAGAATTTATTTTAAAGTACTCATTGTAGTAGCTAAAAATAAAGTTGCTTGGTGACATGCACCTCTTTTATAGATGCTGTATGGGGCAGTGTACACATACTTCAAAGCACTGAAATTCAGCCAGAAAATTATAGGATCAACTTCCCCTTGTTTTCATACTTTTCTTTGTCCTGTACTGTCCCCCCTTCACAGAATGGGGAAAACAAGGAAGCAGTTAAATATCAGCAATTTGGTCACGGAAGAGAACAGCTGAACATGATTCAGTGTGACAAGAGGCACTGTGATTTGGCTAAACCATTTCTCAGGGCACTTTGTAAGGAGGATCAGCAGCATTATTCCTTTAATAGCCATGTCGAATGCAATAGCTGGCTGGGTTTTGTCCCAGACCAAGGTATCAGCATCAGGTCAGAAGGTAACATTCTGTTTACACGATTATTTCCTAAAGCACTTATCTTCTCCTCGGTGTGAAAGTTGACTTTTCTGTTTGTAAGGAGGCCTAAAGAATTGAGGGAATGGGAAAAATTAGCTACACTGAGCTGGAGCTGAATGGCATTAGGTGGGAGGTCTGAGAAAGGCTGCAGTGATGCTCAGCAGGACACCTTATTAGCCGCGTCATCGCAGTTCATTCAGGCGAGCCATACCAGTGTCACCAGCATTCCCACACAAAGACAAAGTTCTTCACACAGTCTATAAACATGCCTCCCTGGCCAATTCATCCTAACTTGACACTGCTGAAAAGAGGGGCTTGAGGGTTTTGGTTTTTTTTAAACACAACAATAACATAACAAAACAAAACAAAAACCGTGCAGCTCTGCCAAGCAGGCTGAATGGGAGAGAAGGAGGGACACTGTCACATTTCTTGGGAAGAAACAATCCAAAGGTCAAGCCATATTTTATTCAGTGAGCAAATTTTTATAATAACTAAATGTGTTTAAGGTAAATACCAGCTAATATGAGCTGTTCCATTTTTCTCGTACGACTTCTGGGGTAAGATACTATCTCTCCACAACCTATTTATTTCTGTGCATTATCCTGCACATGGGAGTTACAGACACAAAAGCTTTTACAAAGGACAGAGAATCAAAGAATGGCTTGGGTTAGAAGGGACCTTAACATATGACTGCCTGAATAAAATGTCCTCTCCTAAGTGAGGAAATATGAAGATCACAACTAACATACCGAGACAAGAGGATCAGTTCACTCCCGGTGTAACCATCCTTTCTCAGGACAAACTGCTGACTTTGTTTAGCTCTGACCTGTGCAGAGCTTGGAGCTACAGGTTCTGTCTGGAGCTGACACAGCAGAAGCAGCTCTGGGCTCTGTGAAAATCCTGTCTCCCACTGAGTGAAGTGTTCAGTTCATTATTTACCGTGGGACGCTCGCCGTGCGCGGGTCAGGCGCCCGGACCCTCGACCGTGTCCATGGCAGGGACCCTGTCCCTGTCACTGCCACGATCAACTCACCCTTCCTGCCCGGTCAGGATCCCAGCCCAAAGGGAATGAAAGGTGACTGGGCCATGCTGCTGGCAGGGGAGCTGCCTGGGAGCTGGCAGGTGACCTGTGGCTAACAGTGCACACCTTCTTCTCCACGGGTCTGTAACGCCAGAGGTGGGAACAGCCCCTGCAGTGACTTCAGCTGGAAAGTCAAGGAACGACAACACTGAGACCTGTCTCCTGCTACACCCATGTCAGGGAACTGAAGTGGATGGATATCCCAGGCTTTGGCTCACACCAACCCCGACCATTCAGATTTCTGCTGCTCCTATCTGCACTGCTTTTTCTTTTTTAAGTTTTGCTCAAAGACCCGCTCAAACACCTGCACTTTGAGAACTGGTTCCCTCCAGCAGATGTTTCAGAGACAGCTTTGAAAGAGAACTGTGTCCTCTCCTGTGTACCACCTCCCTTCTGCAGCTCCAGTGGTGCTCAGCTCACACCCTTTTGCAATTTTAAATACACATTTGGAGACAAATTCCAGAAAAATCCTCATCAATTCTGAGTACAAGTTACCTGGTGACTGATAGTTTAAGTGTGCCTCAAAAGCCATAATGGAAGTGCCTTCATTGGCATGCCCAAGGTGCTGTAGTGCTGTCATTAAAAAGATAAAGTTTACAATATTTTTGTGCCTTGTTCTTTCTGATATAATGGCTAAAACCTATTAATAACACCAAAATATCTCAAAAGGTCAAGCACCATACAGCAAGATGAAGGGAATTGTCAAGAAGCTTAGGCAATCATCTTAACACTCAAGACATTTGCCAGGGCTGTTTAACTAATATGTGATGTTCACTTTTAATTTCAATATAGTGCCATTTGGGAAAAAATGTTGTATTTTTTAATTAATTACAATGTCAGCAGCTATTAAGATTAAAAGAAAGACCACATCAATAATAAATACTTAATCCAAAGAAAGGATTACAAGAAGAGCAATGAAAATCAATTTTTAGAGCTGGAAAATTGTGACTTTTTCCTCACTTGACTGGTATTTTCATTATATTGACAAAGCCATGATCTTACCCGACACTGACATTCGCCTAATGAAATAGCAGCCCTGGATAATGATGTAAGGACTTGTCAATTCTGCTACAGGACAACATGGCACTACAGCACTGGCGTTATCATACAAAGAAATGTTCATGCTCTTCAGCTGATACAAGAGAAAACTACAAGCAGAAACCACAGAAATGGTAGGTCTTTTTGAATCTTTGCTTTATCGTGGAATACTGACATCCTTCCACAGAGTTTGTGAGCTCTTCAGTGCTGGTGACACTTGGTGCTCAGCAGACAGCAGGTGACTGCCCTTTCATTCTGCATGAAGCCCAAGACACCCCAATTCTTGCTTTTTGTTCCACAGGGCTCAAATGCGGGGAGCAAAGCCAAAATGCTGCGGTCACTTAGTGTCCAAACCACAAACAGTGAGACAGAAATGACCAGGATTATGTGGCAGCAGGATACTGATCCATTGTTAAGGCTGAGTAAAGTATTTTTAGTGACATATTGAGGGAAACTCAGACTAAAGACACTGTCTGTCCTAAACAGGTAATCGATAGGAACAGCAGTGCCATGGTTAAGGAATTTTGCCAGATTTGCATCTTTTCCAGGTCCATCTCCTCTGATGACTGGACAGGCAGCAGATGGTGACAGGACACAGGCCACTCATCCACACAGAGCTGCCACTGATGGGGACATGCAGGCTGGGCTCAGGGCAACTGTGAATTCAAAATAAACCCCAATGTTTCTAGAAAAGGGCAATGCAAATGGCTCAGATACAGAGAATTCACTAACAAAGGACTCAACAATGCTGATGCTGAGAAAAGCTCATGAGGAACTAATTTTACATTATCCCTTTGAAAATCACACTACAGTGAAGCACCAAGAGCTAAGAGAGGGAACAAAAAGGGGGTGAGGACAGAAACCTTTGAAGTGCTAAAGAGAAGGGAACAACCCTCTTGCCAAAGAGCACGGTGATCAAAAAAGTTAAGAGCTGTCAACATTAGGTTTGAACAATGAAAATTCTAGTGGATATAAAAGCAGCAGGATCCATTTCCGTGTTGGAGTGAGAAACTGCCTCATCTTGGCTGCATCTTAAACCCAGCACTGATGGAATGAAGATAAAGAAGCTCCACAACAGGTGAGGCAGCAACATGGACTGACCTCTCCAGCCCTGGAGAGTGTCTGCCCAGCCAGCTACAACCCCTCCAGCTCTTGCACAGGCAAACCAGGGGCTGGAAGCACTGTCCCTCCCATCTGAGTATTTCCCTGTTAGGGATGATCTGAATCTTTCCAGGACGTGGAGCACAGGATGCAGAGCCCACAACCTCCCACACCTTATGGGAGTCCAAATCTCCAAGGTGGCTCCTGGCCTGGTGCCCACAGGCTCCAGGGGGAGCAGGATGGAGCTCTCTCAGCCCTTCTCCATTTTACAGCCATCAGCTCACAGCATCAGCTCACAGCTAGCATTGTAAATAAAATCACAGCAGAAATTTATTTTCATTTCTCTGCAAATGAATAAGAATTGGATCAACAGCCCATATAGATTCTTCTTAATTGAATCACAGCTATCCTAGAAGATACGGCTATAGGATAGGAGATTTGAAAAGGCACAGACCACAATGGATGCTGATGTCAGTGTCACCTTTAGCTGGACACTAATGACTCAACTTTGTCCAGCTCCAGGCTCTCTAAGGAACAGATTACAGAAAAAAAGAAATATAACTCAATGAGAACGTGATGTGCTCTGGACATTCTCATCTAAAGCCACTTTCTGAGCAAAATCAAGCAGACAACAAGGTACTTGCAATCATTTCCTTTTTAAGAGGCATTCTCTTTTCCTGCACGTTTAATTTCACACGTGCTGGTGGGGGCAGGACTGTTAGAGCAAACCCTGCTCACAGCACTTCCACCCTGCCATCAGGACACAGCAGCCACCAGGGCAGCTCCAGGAGATCCTGGAATGGAAAAGGGGAAAAAAGGAGAAAAGCCCTTTGGGAAGATGAGGTGGAGGCTCTGAGTGCCACAATCCATATGCACACTGCTGGACAGGGACTGTGTGGGTAAATGACTGGCTACAACCTCTCCAGGAATCCTTCGAGCTTTACCTGCAGCATTTCTTCTGAAAGAGCCACAATTCTATTCACGCTGGCCAGGTACAGCAAAAACTGCCTTAGTGCATGTATTCTCTTTTTTCTGTAAATGACACCTTTCTCTGTGATACCTGCAAGTATCTAAAGTTCTGGATTTTGCATTTCAGATCTTTGCTTCCAAACCTGGTAATGTTCACACAGATTTATCGTAAGAGAAAAATCAGATATTTACCATTTGAATAATGAACACTGAAAATTTATTACAACCTGTTCAGCTTATAATGCCAAAAAGAAGAGAAAAAATAAAATAAAATAAAATCAAAATTACTGACTAGGATGACCAAAAATTATCATTCACTTAATATGGAATTGCATTTATTGTGTCCTTAAAATGATACAGGTGTATGCTTTCCATTACAATGCGTTCCAGTACAAAAATATTTTCCTGCTAAAAATATAACCTAAATAAAATTCACAATGTGTCTGTGCAGAGAGGAAGGACACACGAGTTGAATTTTTGACAATTGCATGGAAGATGCCAAAGCTCAAGCCAGCAGAAAAACAAGGAGCAAGTAAAAGTGACTTCGGCTGTATCTGACAGGCTGAAAGTAACAAGACAATTTTGCTGGATTTACTCTTTAAAGAGCATATTATCCAAACACGCTAATTTTGAGAGCACTTAACCTTCCTTTAAGGGGGAGAATGACCGAATATTAATGAGCTGGGCTTTGGGTGTTTAATGAAAAGCTGTCGATTTGAATGTGATCCAGGGGTTTAAACCTTTGTTAGAAGACATTTGGCTGGAAGGTTTATTTGCCCTGAGAGTGCTTTCTATCTGAATACACAGAAATTTCACTACTCATTTGAAGGCTCATGTTAAAATCACTGTGGCAAAAAACAAATAAGGTAAAAACAAAACCACACCAAAACAAAAAGATCCCAAGCCCTCCTAAATCGAGCTGCTTTGAGGATCTTCCCAGATGACCCAGATCTTTAGAGCAAAGTTTTCCTTTGCCTAGAAACTAAGTGGCTTTTCTTTTGCTCATTCAGCTGCTAGTTCTGGGAAAAGCCCAAAGAGAAACATTTAGATTGGAGGGGTCTTTGAGAAGAGGTGACAGTTGACTGATGAGCATCCATAAAATGACAAAGAATAGTTGTGTGGAGCCGGTGCATCACATCGCCTCTCCCTGGGAAACTAATTGCTCTGAATTGTTAATAGTAACATTATTTTTCTGGCAATCATTTCTTTTCAATACTCAAAATCAGCATGAAACAGCTCCTTTGACCGGACATAAAAGTTAAATGTCCCAATGTTGATCAAATTAACTTCAGCTATGTGACAATGGACTATATTTGTGAGAAAATAATGAAGGGCACAAAGGGGAGCTTTATGCCAAGATTTCACAGTTGTAATGTAAAAATGTTTCTGTTGAACTAGGCCAGGGAACATTTCAATAGGAAAACAGAAGAGCACTGTCACTTTCATTAAAAAAACCACACTCATTTTATGGATCTCAATGCTGGAGATAATTCCAGGAAGTTTAGATGGCTGGCACACCAAGAGTCAGGGATCAGGCTAACACCTCATGTCCTTCCCTTCCCAAACTCTCCACTCTTGAAGGGCCCCATCCTGCAGCTTTTCCCTCATTCCCCAGCCTGGGTATTGCATTCACACTTCTCCCCATCGAGTGGCTACAGGACATGACTAATATGCCAATGTGGTTAATTAATATGAAATGTGCACAAGCATTAGTTACAACAGATGCGTGAAAAATTAAACCAAAATATAAACTATTTTCCTCTCTCAGTCTCACCTACAGCTTACACCCTTCAACTCCAGAAAATACAAAAAGACAAATATTATGCAAATGAGGCTAACTGTACATAGGAATTATCCAAATGGGCTTTGAAGATTTTTTTTTTCCCCACAAAATATAAAGCAAATGTTCTTATCTCATTTTAAAGCAAATTCAGCTTTGACTATAGACCTGTGTGTCCCTGGAACAACGTAACTGACTTCTGGGGGCTCAGTTTGGGTTTGCACTGGTGCTGTCAGACACTCATTAGACACCTCAATTTTCTACATATATGCTGTGTATGTATTTCTAAAGATACAAGCAAATATTTGTTTAACAACAGTGTGATTCCAATCCTCTTGGATTTAAAGCAACAATCTGACACCACATCTTTGCCCTTGCTAAATGGCAAATATTAAATGCAATCTGGCTCAGCACATACCAGTGAGCTGCCTTTAAAAGTGTTCTTCTATTTAATTAATTTTAATGCTGTTAAAGCTAAATCACTTCAGGATTAACTTTATTAAAGCATAAGCTTTACTAAAGCTAAAAGAACAAACCTTTCTACTCCTCAAACATACTATTAGGATTACTAACAGATTTCCCCAGGAGAAAACTTCCAGCACAACTTTGTATCATTCCCCCGATGCTTTTTCCTTGGTTCTCCCCCGATTTTCCCCTGTTTACCAATGCTATGATGTTGTACAGCTTTTTTCTTACACGCTGAAAAATTGTGGCTAAAATAATTTTGGAGATAGCAACTTCCCTGGCAATCTGAACAGTTAAACTGATCCATTTGAGCTTTATTTGCAAACCCTCTTCTGGTTTGCATCCCAAACTCCTGTGGTAGCTGTTGCCCAGATAAAAGGCTGTACATAACTCATGTTTATGAAGATGCAGCACGAACACAACTGAGCTTTCACTGACTCCCACAGTGACCTAAATCAACTGTGAGAAGGTGTTTCTGTTTCATTCAGTGAAGGTTTAGCTCATTAAACTGTTTTCCTTCTCAGCATTGTTCATTGGGTTTGAACTGCATCGCTGTTAAATGCTCTTTAGCAGTTTAAAGGCTTTAAAGGAAAAGACTTATCAGTCTCTGTTTTTAACAGCACTAAATCTGCATTATTAGTTCATGCAGATAAGGGGATTTGAAAGCTCAGCTTGAAACCTCTCTCTTCTGTATTTATCTGACACTGCATAGTTCCAGTAGCTCAGCTGGAAATGTAGATCTATGAAGCTTTAAAGAGAGATTAAAGCCAAGAAAAGAAGTACTTTTCCCCCTATAGCTGCTCTCACTTTCCCTTTTCCTGCTGTCTGAGGGAGTGCTGGGGGACAATGGCCAAAGATGGTTCCCAAAGCCCCTGAATGGGGACACTGTTGGTGGCAGCATTCATTCAAAGTAAGCTTCAGTGTATTGTCCTCCCCAATCAGCAGATCAGAATAGAGTGTGCTGGTGGCTGCCAAAAGGTTAGTCCTGCCGATGAAAGGGGCTTCCCATTATTCACTGCTCTACAGAACTCCCCCTTTGTGCCCGCCAGCCCATCACTGCACTGTGGAGGTCCGGATCTGCGGCTGGCTGCTCCCTCAAAATGAACAATTCATGCACGGCGAGCTTGCTGTGCCACTGTGCAACCCAAGCCCAAGGGCTTCTTTTCTAAGGACAGCCGAGCTGGGGCAGTTTTGGCAGTGTCACATTTTAATGATATAGCATCGTGACATCCCTGACCCACAGCTGACACTCTTACTACAGTCTTATTACCTTACCCTTGCCAGGGCATCGTGGGAGGTCCAAAGCCAAAATTAGCTAATGAAGCACACTGTATGCTGGAAAAAGTGTGCAATAAATAATGCAAAAGGTTTGCACGGGTTTCCCTAATGCAAAGCATTAGGAAAGGAGAGGAGACCAATGGAGCCATGAAAAAATGAAATAAAAATCCCATACTGCTGTATGCAACAGAACTCAAGAATATGCACTCAGACTGCACCAAGAGCAGATCCTGATCCTCCCAAGCCCCTGTTCTGTAAATCAGGGATCTTTCATATATTTTTATATATATATATATACATATATATGTATGTTACCTATGCAAACCTCCCAAGTGCCTCCAGCATTTTCAAATGGTTTGAGCAGGTTTTGTGAGACAAAGGCAATACTGGCTTTTTCCTGTTCACCCTTGGATCATCCCAAAGGTGATGGTAAATTCCTGTTTGGAGACATTCCTGCTAGGGGAAAGGCAGTCTCTACTATCGCACCTACCCACCCTTACAGGACAGAAAACCCCCAGAGAAGAAGGAATCTTGAGAAAGAACACGGCTGGAAAGGCATTTACACTCCTCTGCAACATTTCAGGACCTTTTCCAGTGAGAAGCTACATGGTGAAAAACGGCAGTGAGATATTTTCCAACACATAAACTGCTTTGTTCAGGAGTGTCTGTAACTTCCAGGCTGCTGCCAGAGAGAGCCAGAAGAGCTACTTGTGGACAGGGACCCCTTCCCCTGTGCCATGCACGGGGAGGCAGCGAGCAGATGCCAGGCAGCAGAGGCTCAGCAGACTGTTCTGGGCAGTGGTTCCCCATGAGCCCAGGCACGTGCTCCCCTCCCCGCAGCCAGCAGGACCCTTGCCAGAGATGTGGCCTCAGCCAAAAGGCTGGTGGGGCAGCAGGATGGAGCTCTGCACCCCTGGCTGGGCTGGGAGCCCCATTCCTCACTCTGGGGAAGGACAGAGGCGACACTGGCCAGGTGCCCCTCACCCAGCCCTTGCTCCAGCGAACAGCAGCCATGGTCCCACACTCACCGGGGTCTTGTTAAAGAGTCCCCTGAACCCAGCAGCCTGGCACATGGCCACTGGACAGTGGGGCTCAGAGCAGGAAAACAGAACACAGTGCTCTGCTTTTGTATTCCTCCCAGGCTCTGCAGTTTGTTTTAAGCTCCCCATTATGCCACGGATGGCAGTGTGTGCCATGGCTGCTCTGAAGAGACACGTTAAAGCTCTGTTTCTCAGGCAAACATGAAGCTGACTGGCATCTCCTTAGAGAAATACCTGTTTACTCTGCCAGCACAACAATGCCCACACAGAAACATTCTTTTCTTACTCAAGAGAAAGCTGTCTCTTTCCTGACTTTATAATTAGGGCAGCTGTAAATTCCTGGGTGTTTTTGGGACTCCTCTGCATTGTACCACTCATCAGATGAATGAGCTCTGTAACACCATTAGAACCCATATGGATATTGACACCTATGGTGACCATACACAAATGCTGGACTGCCTGCTGTACCCAGCTGCTGGAGATTAAAGCACACCAGCTCGGTGTGGAGGGACCCATGAGGAGAGGCTGAAAGACTTGGGTTTGTTCAGGCTGCAGAGAAGTTGTCTACATGAGGACTCTGCTGCTGGCTTTATCTGTTTGGTAGTTACAGAGAGGAAGAAGCCAGACTCTGCTCAGCAGTGCATGCCAAAAGATCCAGGCGATGGACACAAAACACTTGGAGGAAAATTTTGGCTGGATAATAGGGACAGAAAGTTTCCCAGTGAGGGTAGTCAAACACAGCAATGTGTGGCCCAGAGGAGCTACAAACCACCATGCTGGAGCTGCTCAAAGCTCAGCTGGACAAGTTGTTGAAAGCCAGCCCTGCTCTGAGCAGGGGGAATGAATAAGGAACTTCCACAGGTCGCTTCCAACCGGAATGATTCTGTTATTCTGTAACTGGAGATGCACTTGAATGACTTCATTAGGGTCCACACAGTCTAAAAATAAGCTAATCTACCTAACACAATTAGAAAATAAGTGTGGTTCCTACTCTGCAATTCTGGTGACTCCAGAGTGGTTCCCCGAGATCAGTAATTTGGCTTTGAAGAGTAAGTGTCACGAAGTGATCTGTAATCAGAACTGTCTAGAAAACTCTGGCAAGCAGTAACCACTTTCAGATGACAGAATAAAACCCTCTACATTTCTGAGTGTGCCATTTGAAACATCTTTCATATGCTGCTTATGAACACAGAGATTGAAAGAGGCCAGGAAAGGCTAATACATACCTATCAAGTACATAGCCAAGAGCCTTATGCCGTATTCCTGAGTAAACCGATGGGCTTGTTTCCCAAGCAATTAAATTGGAAGCATCATGGAAAAGATGAATGTTTACCAAGTCAAAGGCACTATGACAAAAAAAAGGAAAAAAATAAAATGATTCAGGATAAAAGAAAAAAAAAACATTTGTTGCATCAGCAAAGCATTCAACACAGCACTTACTGTATTCACTGTTATGTTACCTTAATATTTACTCACAAGAACTGTGTAGATCAAGCTATTATCTGAAAATTGTCAGACTGCCATCAAACTTACAGCTCATCTACAGGTAAGACTCCAAGTCTTTTGCATAAAGGATGTATAATATGAAAATGAAAGGCTATTTGTCAGTTACAATTCCAGAAATCAGGCAGTACCTTCTCACTAAAATATTTTTTAAACAAAATTTAATGTGTAAACAAACAACTTCCAGTTTCAAAGCTGCAGGTAAGTGTGGAGAACTATGGCTTTGCAATAAACAAGAGGAAAAGCTACTGAGGGGAGAATGGCACTGACATTAAGGCAAATCACATCACTGGGACTCCTCATGTGTCCCTGTGAGGAGAATGCCCGGACAGCAGCAGCCAATACACACACCACCCCCAGCTGGAACAGGACACCTGCTGCTGCTCTGGGGCCATGCCTCTGAGACCCCAGGAACACAAATCTGTTTTGGCCAGAAAAGCCCAGAGCCTGCCAGTGAGAGCATGGACAGGCTCTGGCTGAGACAGACATCAAGGAGAAAGCCCAAGCTATGCTCAGGGAGGTTTCCCAGACCACAGCAGAGCTGGGAATGGACCTGGACACAGCAATAATGGCAGTGAGAACAGTGAGAGCATGGTCAGACACAGAGGCCACTCAGCACAAAGATCCTGGTGAAAATCTCTGGCTGAAGGGAACAGCACATCCCGTGCAGTGAACCCACACTGATGGAGAGCAGTCCCACTAACCTCCTTAGAGAGAGAATGGTCACAAAGCTACAAACATGACAGCTTGAGATACCCAGTCCTGTCTATCTGAAGGACAAACAGAAAGAACCCCTGTAGGACAGGGATGGTCCCATGTCACCAGCTCACCCGAGGTGTAAAGCTATCTATAATCCACCTACATGTGTCTAAAACATGTTTGCTCTTAAAATCCACCAATGAAGGACGTTCCACCTGCAACTTCTGTGTCCTTAAACTCAAATTTTCATCATATTACCTATTTTCCTGCAAATTAAACTGATTTCTGCCCCTTCTGAAGGTCTGACAGCAACCAGTTTCGCTGCTGTGGTCAGCCAAGGTTTCTCACCCCCTACCCAAACACTTCCACCATTCCTGACCCCCTGTCCTCTTTCCAGCGTAGCTAGAGCACAGCACACAAAGCCAAACACTATCACAGGCCTTGGCAGCACTCACATAAATAATTACTGTGCCTTCTCCCTTCGTGTCCTTCACAGGATCTACCTATTAACACATCTCAGAAAGATAATAATGATCCATATTCAATTCCTTCTCCCTTGATCCTTTTCTACAGCAGGGGTAATGAGTCAGTTATTCCCAAAATAGTATTGGTGCTTTTAAATTCTCCTCTCAAAGTGCAATGCTTTGCATTTCCCTGACTATCACCTTCCAATACTACTTCCTCAAAAATATCAAAATGATTCTGGCTGCTGATTCTGACCACTGATATACTTGCAAACATTCCCAAGGTTGGTGCTCTACCTAAATATTGTAAGTACATTCTTTACTCCATTCTCCCTAGCAAGTATCAACTATGTATGTTAGCTATATTTAAGACTGGAATGCATTCGGTGCACGACCTTGCACCTGCTGAAACACTGAGAACTACTGGAATAGAAACAAACACCTTCACCTCATAGTCAAGATACTACTTAAAAAACCCTGCAAAATAAAAGTACATGCAGTAAGATATAGTTATCTTTCATTTTTTCATGTGAAAAGTCATGTGTGCCCCAGGATTCTTTAGCTCTTTGGCCACACTAAAGGTAATTAATGAAGAATAATGGATTTGAAAAATCTGGTTTCACAGAGAAACTCAATGGGGGCAGACCACAGATCACAGAGGAGGAGGAAAAAGGACAGTTCTCTCAAGTCTGTTAAGGTCACTTTTCTGGTTTTTTGGGAGCCCCCTGTTTTTGGCATGAGGTACATTCTGTAACAATTTGTTCCCAGGTAGGGAAAATGAATAGTTCCTTTCAAGGACTCACACAGAAGTACTAACAGCAAGTGCCTGGGCTCTATTTTTATTGACCTATTAGAAAGTAGAAATGCACTGATCGAAAGTTATGATTTAAGAAATTGGTTTTCATGATTATGAAAACAGGCAGAACTTTGTGCACATGCACAGAGATTGGGTGCAAACACTCATCACAGCCTGAAGTGTCACACTCAGACCTCCTTAGGTGTATTTTATAACCCCCTGTATTTTCCATAGTATTTCACTTTCATTCTTCAGAAGTTGTTGGTAGTGTCTCACCCCTTCAATTTCCCGTTAGAAACATCTGAGACCTTGTTAGATCATGTGGATCATAATTACAAATTATTCCAGACAGAACTACCACCATGGCTCAGCTCAGTACAGACTAGGAGAAGATGTGAGGTTCCTCATCCTCACTGCCCAACACACCCTTGACAGACACTCACCCAAACATCCACTACAGCCAAGGACTGTCCTTTTTTAATACCCTCACAAGAAAACGTTACATTTAAATCTGTCTCTGAAGAATATTTTTTTCTTGGAAAGGCCTGAAAATGAATTTGTGTCATTTATTTCAGCAGAGAGGAAATCCCAGAGGATACAAGAGACAGAACCTAGGGAAGTCAAGATACAAGAGCAAAGGCCGGATTAGCATCTGATGTTAATACCCACTTCTGTAATTATCTGGTGCTGGAATCACACCCCACACATATGGATCTGGAAAAATTAACATGAACCTACATTATCACGCAACTGCCTGCCCATTTCTGGCTCAGGAGTCTATAAAAGGAAAAAACCTGGTACCTTTCCTGTTTCCACACACTGCTTAATTAAATAAACGTGCTTATGCCAACAAAGCCAGAACACTTCAGTAATCACAAGTCAGCCTATATGAACATTTATGAGATTTCAAAATCAAGCTTTCAGTTATAAGACACGAAACAGCCACACGAGGAAGGGAAAAGTGCAGAATGTTCATGTACACACAGGTCACTATAACACAAGTAAGCAGTAAAGACCAAAACCATGACTGCATGGTGCAGAAGCAAGGTCAGATTTCCAGCTGGGCTTAGGGAAATCTGAAGCAGTGCCCACAGAACAAGATCTTTTAGCAGGAGCCTAGAGGTGAGAGCTGCACACAGCCAGGCTGTGGTGCCTGACACAGTGGGATGCTGCCAAGCCCCAGCAGCAGCAGTGGTGGCAGCAGCAGCAGCAGTGCAGCGGTGGCAGCAGCAGCAGGAATGCAGTGGTGGCAGCAGCAGCAGTGCAGTGGCAGCAGCAGGAGCAGCAGGAGCAGCAGTGGCAGCAGTGACAGCAGCAGCGCAGCAGTGGCAGCAGCAGGAGCAGTGCAGCAGTGGCAGCAGCAGCAGCAGCAGCAGTGCAGCAGTGACAGCAGCGGCACAGCAGCAGCAGTGCAGCAGTGACAGCAGCAGCGCAGCAGTGACAGCAGCAGCAGTGACAGCAGCAGCAGTGCAGCAGCAGTGACAGCAGCAGTGACAGCAGCAGTGACAGCAGCAGCAGCAGTGCAGCAGTGACAGCAGCAGCAGTGACAGCAGCAGCACAGCAGTGACAGCAGCACAGCAGCAGTGCAGCAGTGACAGCAGCAGCAGCGACAGCAGCAGCAGCAGTGACAGCAGCAGCAGTGACAGCAGCAGCAGTGACAGCAGCAGCAGTGACAGCAGCAGCAGTGACAGCAGCAGCAGTGACAGCAGCAGCAGCAGCAGTGCAGCAGTGACAGCAGCAGTGACAGCAGCAGCAGCAGCAGTGCAGCAGTGGCAGCAGCAGTGACAGCAGCAGCAGTGACAGCAGCAGTGACAGCAGCAGCGACAGCAGCAGCAGTGACAGCAGCAGCAGTGACAGCGGCAGCAGTGACAGCAGCAGCAGCAGCAGTGCAGCAGTGACAGCAGCAGTGACAGCAGCAGCAGTGACAGCAGCAGCAGTGACAGCAGCAGCAGTGACAGCAGCAGCAGTGACAGCAGCAGCAGCAGCGCAGCAGTGACAGCAGCAGCAGTGACAGCAGCAGCAGCAGCAGTGCAGCAGTGGCAGCAGCAGTGACAGCAGCAGCAGCAGTGACAGCAGCAGCAGTGACAGCAGCAGCAGTGACAGCAGCAGTGACAGCAGCAGCAGTGACAGCAGCAGCAGTGACAGCAGCAGCAGTGACAGCAGCAGCAGCAGCAGTGACAGCAGCAGCAGCAGCAGTGACAGCAGCAGCAGCAGCAGTGCAGCAGTGGCAGCAGCAGTGACAGCAGCAGCAGTGACAGCAGCAGCAGTGACAGCAGCAGCAGTGACAGCAGCAGCAGCAGTGACAGCAGCAGCAGCAGTGACAGCAGCAGCAGCAGCAGTGACAGCAGCAGCAGTGACAGCAGCAGCAGTGACAGCAGCAGCAGTGACAGCAGCAGCAGTGACAGCAGCAGCAGTGACAGCAGCAGCAGTGACAGCAGCAGCAGTGACAGCAGCAGCAGTGACAGCAGCAGCAGCAGTGCAGCAGTGACAGCAGCAGTGACAGCAGCAGCAGCAGCAGTGCAGCAGTGACAGCAGCAGTGACAGCAGCAGCAGCAGTGACAGCAGCAGCAGCAGTGACAGCAGCAGCAGTGACAGCAGCAGCAGTGACAGCAGCAGCAGTGCAGCAATGACAGCAGCAGCAGCAGTGCAGCAGTGACAGCAGCAGTGACAGCAGCAGCAGTGACAGCAGCAGCAGTGACAGCAGCAGCAGTGACAGCAGCAGCAGCAGTGCAGCAGTGACAGCAGCAGCAGCAGCAGTGCAGCAGTGACAGCAGCAGTGACAGCAGCACAGCAGCAGTGCAGCAGTGACAGCAGCAGTGACAGCAGCACAGCAGCAGCAGCGCAGTGGCAGCCCCACGCTGAGCCTGACCCCCGTGCTCTGGCACAGGCTCTGGGCTGTCCCTGAGCCAGAGGCTCCTGTGACTGCCCCGGGGTCCCCCAGCAGTGCTGTGTGAGCAGCACCAGCACACCTGGCTGTGCATCGGTACCAGCTCCTGAGCGCTGCAGCTCCAGCAGGTAACAAAGTGACCCTGTGGAACCTTCCTGCTCTATGAACACACCTATCTACACACAAACACCTTCTTGTACAAGTTGTTAACAAGCATATATAAAACAAATATAATCAGAAACAACTTCAAGGTGCGACTTACCAATCAGTAATACACCATCTTGTTCGAATGAAACCTTTTCTGGACCACTTGCACTGGAAAATAAATGAATAATATCAATCACCTTAGGCAAAGATTACTATGAAAGTGCAATGTACTGACACAGAGAAAAAAAAATCAAGCAGAGCTCATCCATACATTATAACCAAGAAGCATTGAACACAAACTGAGGTACCTTTAAAATAGATATTGTATCTTTTATAAACCCTGGAATTATTTTTTTGGTCCTGCAGCAGTTACAAACTTACATGTAAAATTAAAAAAAGCCCTGGCAGTTGTTTACAGATGAAAGATAACCAATAGGAAAGCTTTCCAACTATATTTATGCTTAGCTTAAACCAGCAAATTCTTATTGCCTATGCACAAATGTTTTCTTTGTAATTTTACCTGAACTGTAAAATGTCATCAAGAGATTTACATCAAATTAAAATGAGTGAGATCTGCTAGAAAGCTATTTCTCTTGCTGAGCCAGGCCACCCAATATTTCTACAAAAGTTAAGAATTTAAATAAGGGTAAAAGATTCCATTCATCACAACGGCACCACCGGCAAGAAAGCCACAATTCAGCTCGTGCCCGTCCATGTCGCTTATGCTACAAGGAAGGGTTTTCAGCACCACTTCTGAGCCACTGCCACAAACTACAACCTCCCATAAAAACACACCATTCTGCATCCTATTTATTTATTCCCTGATAACAATGCCTGTGTGTCTGGGCTAATGTGCTCTGGGAATGAATACAGCACCACACAGGCCTCAGTAACGGTGCCAATGATTTTGTAGCAAAAGACTCCTTATTGGGAATAAATTGCCAGTCCCAGCAGAGCATCCCCAGTCAGAGATCCCACTCCCCCAAACCTCTCCTGAGGCACTGGCCAGGTGTATTTATTCTCCTCTCTACAAACAGACAGTCCTCAGTCCTAAACACTGCTGA